>NC_142796.1:76804501-77104501 GCF_049724085.1 Artemia sp. Qi Xiang Cuo | reverse complement strand
TATCTGTTCAGGGGGAAAATACAGAAATTCCCAGCATCCGGTCAGGTGGTTTTAGTGGCTTCATATATTAGCTCATGGGTACTCTTGCAATGGGTGGCCGGCCTTTACCCCCCCCCCCCGGAGAATACCCCTCCCCCCGGAAAATACTCCCCCCCGGGAAAATACCCCCACCCCGCGGAAATTGCATATTATTATATTGTAATTATTCTGCATAGTAGATAGATAGACAAATAAGTGTATTTTAGAGCCAAATATACGGCCAAGAATACAGTAAAATAACATAAATGAATATAGTGAATGGGGGTATTCCCCTCCCGGAAACTATTCCCCCTGGAAAAAAACCCCCTCCGAGGAAATTGCATGTTATTATATTGCAATTATTCTGCATATTAGATAGATAGACAAATAAGTGTATTTTAAAGCCAAATATACGGCCATGAACACAGTAAAATAGCATAAATGAATATAGTGAATGGGGGGATGTTTAACCCCCTGAAAAATGCCCCCCCACGGAAAGTAACCGCAAATTTATTTCTAAAGTACCTTAACGAAGAAACTAAAAAAAAAACAAAAAACGGTTTGTTCTCGAATTTTACACAGCGTAAGTTTGAGAGAGTGGCGCAATACACAAGTACCAAAATTCCTTCCCCCTACGGAAATTAAAAAAATAAAACTCAAATAGAATTCTCAAATTTGGAAAGTCTTATTTTCCACGGGGAGTATTTTCCGCGGGGGGGGGGGGGTAAACGCCTAGAACCCTTGCAATGCAAGCAAAAGTTGACGGTATATTCTTACCGAAATTGCCCCTTGTTAAGTTGTTTTCCTTGTGTTTTTTATAATTATACGAACTTTCTTGGGTACTAATAACAGCACTAATTACTTATAAAAAAAAAATACATAGCCTATTTAGGATCACCGTAAAAAGCTGATTCTTTGATTCAATTTTATCAATAGTTAGGCTCTTATATATTCGTTATTAACAAGGATCGTTATAATAATAATTATAATAATAATATGTATTTAAGAGTCTTTTTAAAGCCATATAAAAAAAAAGACAAATGCTAAAGAAAAATTACACTCCATTTGACATCTTTCCTTCAATACAAAATTTCCTACTGCCACAATATAACGGGGAGACCAAGACCTCATTAACCCGCGAAACCCCATCTTGGATAATTCATTCCCTTAAATGAGAAAGCTGCGTTATTTACTTACCATCCATTACTATGAAGAATTTTTTTTTGCTTCAGCCAAATCATATATAGAAAAAATGTTTGTGGAAAACTTGTTAGGGGTCACTCAGTCACAAATTAAAATTAATATTTTCCTTATTGAGGGTCGAAATCTATTGGTAGGCAGCCAACAATGGGCAAAACACATTTTTTCCATGGTTTTTCCCTATTAGGCTCTCTTTCCTTTGGTTCCTTATAATTACTTCGTAGTCCCAAATTTCCAGGGGGGCCATGGCCCCCCCTGCCGGCACCCATGCTAGTGATAACTTTTACGGAAATGATGCTTAACTTTTATGGAAATAATGCTTTTAAAATAAGGATAAGAAAGTCTATCCTCGCTGAAATAACTTTGAATCATGTTAAACTTTTTGGTTTTACTGATATTAATGATTTCAAGTTGGACAGACATGTTTTAAGCATCGTCGAACAAACCGATGCATCGCTGTGTTTGCCCAAACTTTTAAATAAATTTAAGGGCTCTCAGTTTACAGGAATGATTTTATGAAATATGCATTTTTTTTTTGTAAATTTTAGCTGATAGTATCATTCCGTTTTTAGAGTTTTACAGGCAGGAGAATGGTGGAAGAAACTCAATTTACTGGAACCAGCACTGATGTAATGTCCATGTTCCAATTTGAAGAAAGTTGCCATGTAAGTTGAAACAATGCACGGATTTTGCCAGCATATACGCAACAACTGCTTTCATGGTAAAAAACTCACCAAAATAGCCAGAAAAATCAAAGTTAATTATTTTAAAATATTGAGTAAATTTGCAAAACGTATGGTATTTGTGGGGAGGGGGAGATCCGTCACAGACTAACGAAATAGTACGCCTATAGGCACTTACGTATTGTACCTATTATATATTGAATACATACTATAGAACATATTATATTAAATACCTAACCAACTCTGTATATTAGATATTTAATTAAAATATACCTGCAGAGTAATTTATCTCACTCAGGCTAAGCTGATTATCTGCGAGTGCACACAAAGAAACCGGTTTTAAACAGATCAAGAACTACCGACTTATAAATTACTTTCTATTACTAGTGTTGGTTTGATGTACTGATATATTTGGTGTTATTAATGGAGATTATCAATAGAAGTTTTGAAAAAGGGGAAGTGTCTAGTGATTTTAGAAAAACTTTTAATAAATTCTTTATAAGAAAGGTGATAAGAGTGAGTGTGGTGATTATAAAGGCATTCGCTTGGTGTCTGAAAGAAGCTAATTACTTAGCATGACAATACGTTTTAGACTAAGAGATGTTGTAAATAGTTTTAAGAGAAGACTAATGTAGTTTCTGGAAGGGGGGAGGATGTGTCGAACCAATTTTTGCTCTTAGATTAATAATTGAGAAGTATCTCAATCATTAGATCAGTGTCTTAGGGAGCAAGGATAGAAATACAGCTAGGAATATTAGCGAAAACGCTTTAAGCTTGGTAGAAGAGAGAAAGGGTTTGTACAAGAAGTTCTGAATGATATATCATATTAGAATAAGAGGACAAGCAGAGAAGGAATTGAAGTATGAATTAAGGGGTTTTGAAATTGAGGTCATGGATAAAGCTTTATGGGAGGGACGTAAAATAAAGCTTGGAAATGATTGGTGTGAATTTGTTTACTCAGGCAGGAAGGATGGGGTACATAGACAGGGAGTAGGGCTGATGATGAATAAGGAAGCTGCTAAGTCTTGTTTAGGCTGCGAAGTATTAATAATAGAATACTAATTGCTCATTTTAGGACTAAAAAGTTTAGGGTATCAGTTATAGTAGTATACGTCCCTGTAGAACCGACTGACGGAGATACTAGTGACTCAGATGAATTTTACTTACAGTTACAGGAGCAAATAGACAGGGTCCCAGGTAGAAATATGATTGATATGATATGAAATATGGGAGATTTTAACGCCCAGGTTGGTAGAAATAAGGATAGATGGTATCCCAGCTTAGGTAAATTTGGTGTAGGAAAAGAAAACAGTAATGGATACAGACTTTTGCAATTTTGTAGGCATAACAATCTAGTTATAACCAATACGGTGTTTGGTCATAAAATGACTCATAAGCTAACATGGTATTCACGTGATAGTAAGGCAGCAAACCTTATTATTTTATTGTAAACCGAAGGCTTGCAGGAGTAATACAAGATACTAGGTTATATAGAAGTGATGTTATTGATGTTAAAAGTAAAGATCAACATATAGTAGTGTCACTGGTTGATTTAAAGCTTAAATATCGGAAGGGTAACTACCTCCCGGGAAGTTATGATGTTGGTAGACTCCAGGATGAGAATTTGAGAGAATCTTTCCAGGAATAGTTGAGTGCTAAAGTTCAGAGTTTAAAATTTGATAATGTGGAAGATAGTTGGAATAATTTTAGAAAAATAATTTGTGAAGTTGCTGAAGGTGTATTAGGGAAGAAAGCTAGAACTGCAGCTAAGAATATTAGTGAAAAAGCTTTATCTTTAATAGAAGGGAGAAAAGACTTGTACAAGAATTATCTGAGAAAAAGTTCGCATGAAAACAAAAGAAATGTAAAGAAAGTGGAGAAAGTATTGAGATATGAACTAAGGAGCTGTGAAGTGGAGGCCATGGATAAAATTGCCGAGGATTTAGAAGATGCAGCTAGACGGCATAATAGTAAAATATTGTACTAGCACGTTAACAAATTGAGAGGTAGCAGTCAATCCAGACTTGTCCCAGTTAAAGATAGGAATGGGGTGGAAATTAGCGATAAGGAAAAAACTATAGCGAGATGGTCTGAACATTTTGAGAACTTGCTTAACCGAGATAGAGTTGCAGGAAAGAATATAGAGGAAAATGAATAAGTTTGTGATCCTTTTGATGGAACAGACGTTTTGTTTTGTGGGGAGGAATTAGCATCAGTACTAAAAGGATTAAAGAATAATAAGGCTACAGGTGCTGATAAGGGAATAAACGAGTTTCTTAAATATGGTGGCTCTGATGTTAGAAATAAGTTACTGAAGATTATGAATGTGATTTTTGAAAAAGGGGAAGTACCTAACGATTTTAGGAAAACCTTAATTAAGCCACTTTATAAGAAAGGTGATAAAAGTGAGTTTGGTAATTATTGTGGCATTAGTCTTGTCTCTGTAGGTAGCAAATTGCTTAGTAATATGATACTTTTTAGACTGAGAGATGCCGTAGACAAAGTTTTAAGAGAAGAGCAGTGCGGTTTTAGAAAAGGTAGAGGATGTGTTGACCAAATTTTCACTCTTAGGCTAATAATTGAGAAGTGCCTAAGTTTTCAAACATCTTTGGTCCTCAGTTTTATAGATTATGAGCAAGCGTTCGATCCTGTTGATAGAAGAGATTTACCAAAGGTCTTATCCTTGTACGTTATACCAGACAAATACATTAAAGTGATTAATGTTGTGTACGAGAATAAAACTGCTTGCAGTTAATGTAGGAAATGGGGTTAGCAGCGGGTTTCGTATTAAATCAGAAGTTAAAAAGGGTTATGTTCTATCCCCCTTTATATGGATTATTTTGATAGACTTTGTTTTAAGGAGCACAGGAAAGGCAATGGGAGACCATGGAATCAAATGGGAAGGAAAAAGTCTCCTGGACTTGGATCACGCTGATGATTTAAGCATCCTAGGTGAAAGTGTGAGCAAAATGAATGAAGTTTTAGAGGTTTTGCGAGTTCAGGGTGCTAGTATTGGTTTGAAAATTAATGTTAGGAAGACTAAGTCACTAAGGCTAGGAATAAGTGAAGATGAAAAGGTGACATTGGGTAATGAAAATAATGATCAAGTTGACAGCTTCACTTACCTTGGTAGTATTATTATTAAAGATGGTGGGAGAAGTAAAGAAGTTAAAAGTAGAATATCCAAGGCTCAAGTTTTTTTTTCACATTTAAAAAAAGTTTGGAAGAATAGGAAGATAATTCTGCAAATCAAGATTAGAATATTAGAAGCTACAGTGATGACAGTGGTCAAATATGGCTCTGAAGCATGGGCGCTCTGAAAAGTGGATGAAGATTTGCCAGATGTTTTCAGAGAAATTGCTTAAGGATTTTTCTGGGTACCCGGCTGACTGACCGTATTTCAAACAATAGGCTGTACAGAAAATGTGGCTCAATACCGCTTTCTAGGTCTATAATGAAAGAAAGATTGAGGTGGTTAGGGCATGTTGTGCGGATCAAGGATGACAGATTGCCGAAGATTGATCTTTTCGGCCAACCATCTAGGGCTAAACGGAAAGCAGGTCGTCCCCATCTTTTGTGGGAGGACGTCATAAAGAAAGATTTAAAGGAAATGGGAACTTCGTGGGCGGGTGTAAAAAGGGAGGCTTTGAATAGATTGGGGTGGAGGAGGAGCGTGCGTAGCTGTGTTGGCCTCAGGCGGCTTGGTGCTGCGATGAGTTGTTAGTAGTAGTAGTAGTAGAAGGAGGAGCGGGCGCAGCTGTGTTGGCCTCAGGTAGTCTGGTGCTGCAGTGAGTTTTTAGTAGGAGTAGTAGCAGCAATTTGTGATTATCATTATCTTTGGGGGCTATAACGTTCCAGCAATTTTGAATTCATTATGTGATTAAAAAAATAAATACTTCTATAATATTCTTGGTACTGTGCCTGTATCTCTGCAGCATCTGATGGTACTTGACCAATATATCTCTTTGTTGGCTGTGGCTTCAAACTCTGGCATCAAATAAAAGCCAATAGTTTTAAACCAGAACCTCGGGAAAAAATGAATATAGAAATTCACTTTCTGCTTACAGATAGTGCCTTTAAGTAATTCCTAACCTAGCCGCAAAAGATAGTAATTTCTAAACCGAAGCTTGGAGGTTACCTTACAAATTCGAACAAATACTTAACCAATGATATTTCTTATCTCCAGAAGCGGTCTTTTACACCTGATAATTAGGTCTTTGCTTGAACTCTCTTGTTACATGTGAAGGGTTGTGTTTGCAGCAGAACTACTTGCAAGGGTTTTGTTGCACGCAGGCAGGCAAAATAGCTTTCAGTAGCATACATCTTGAGTAGGAAAATAGTATTGGTTCTTATGGTGACACTGGCTTTGTTTTCCAGGAATATTTGCCCGCCCCATCTGTTTTAGTTGAATTATACGATCAGCTAATCATTAATAACGGAGTATTGCCTATCAAATGGAAACCTCAATTTGGGAAGAAAAGTCACAAAGAAAAACAGCAGCCCACCACCACCTCCACTCCCAAAGAGATTCAACACTTTCCAGAAGAAATGCATGCATCCCAACAAGAAGAAGAAAAGTAAGTATTTCAGCGGTACAAAAGGGAACGACGCGGGTGGATACACCTCCCCCTCCCAATTCTCCTCCGAAGAAGAGTGCTCTAGCTCCGTCTTCGAGTTTAATTGAGATTTGAAAGTTTATCATCAGTTAAATCAACACCAAAGATAGCTGATATCCCCATCCGTAAAATTAGGATATTTGAAAACAGTGTGAATATGCTATTTTCAGTATTCCAGGATGATCAAAATAGATCAAATACATACTTGACATCCCAAATACTAGAAAACTTGGGAGGACTATGCCTTCTATTAAATACACCACTCATAAACCTTTTTGCGGATTTGGTAATAAAGCCGATAAAGCACTTGCTGTATTAATAGCACTGTATCCAGTACTTGAATAAAAAAGATTAGTTAAGAAGATGAAAATCCTTTGAGCCTTCATCACTATTGGTTTCACTGTCCGTATCATGAACCCTACGACGCGAACGGCTAAAAATATTTCTATGATCTACTTCACTATAACTTTCCTCTGCCATACTGTCTAATAAACCAATAACTACATAATCTTTTTCACTCATTTTGTAACTTCTGTTCCGTCAACTCAAGCAAAAGCAAACATCAAAACTGATATTGAGTGCGTCAACCGAGGTGAACGCAGATGTCTGTCTCAGTTGAACTCGAAGGCGGAATTTAGAGTAGAATCAGAGACAGCGCAATAGCGCTGCCTAAGGAAAGAATGATGTTGGCACAATGTATTATTTTTTTTTAGACCAGGGCGCTTCGTATCGAAGGAGTTGTCGTATAAGCTTTAAAAAGGGCTCGTTCGATTGGAAATTGGAAGGGCTAGCGTCCTTTTTAATAGTCGAAAGTCATTGGAGGACAACTAACCCCCCTCTCACGCCCACCATTTCCCCAAACACATCCAATCAAAATTTTTAGATAGCCATTTTGTTCAACGTAGTTGAAAGGTCCGGAAATTATGTCTTTGAGGTTGACACTCCCCCACAGCCCTCAGGGCAAGAGTTGTAACTTATACCCTCGGGGCATGTAAGGTTTTATAGAAAGCGTTGTTGTAGAAATTTCAAAAAGGGCTCATTCGATTGAAAATTGATAGGGCTAATGACCTTTTTAATAGTCGAAAGTGATTGGAGGGCACCTAACCTTTCGCGGCAACCATTTCCCCAAACACACCCAATTAAAATTTTGAGATAGCCATTTTGTTCAACGTAGTTGTGGTTTTTGGGATTTAGGTCTTTGAGGATGACAAACCCCCCATACCACTCAGGACAAGGGTTGTAAGTTATGTCCTGGGGGCAAGAAAGGTTTTTTATAGAAAATGTTGTCGAAGAAACTTTAAAAAGGGCTCACTCGGTTGGAAATTGAAAGGGTTAGTGTCCTTTTTAATAGTCGAAAGTGATTGGAGGGCAACTGACCCCCCTCTTACGTCCACTATTTCCACAGACACATCCAATCACAATTTTGAGATAACAATTATGTTCAACGTAGTTGAAAGCTATGGAAGTTAGGTCTTTGAGGATGACAACCCCCCACAGCCCTCAGAGCAAGGGTTGTAAGCTAGGCCCTGGGGGCATGTAAGGTTTTTATAGAAAGCGTTGTTGTAGAGACTTCAAAAAGGGTTCATTCGATTGGAAACTGAACCACTAAGTAATAGTGGAAAGTGATTGGAGGGCAACTAACTCCCTTCTGACGCCCACCATTTCCCCAACACATCCAATCAAAATTTTGAGATAGCAATTTTGTTCAACGTAGTTCAAAGGTCTGGAAATAAGGTCTTTGTGGATGACAACCCCCCTCCCCCTCAACGCCCTCAGGGCAAGGGTTGTAAGTTACACCCTGGGGGCATATAAAGTTTTTACAGAAAGCGCTGTTATTCGATTAGAAATTAGGCTAGTACCATTTTTAATAGTGGAAAGTGATTGGAGGGCAACTAACCCCCTTCTGACGCCCACCATTTCCCGAACACATCCAGTCAAAATTTTGAGATAGGCATTTTGTTCAACGTAGTGAAAGGTCCGGAGATTATGTCTTTAAGGATGACAAACCCCCCACAGCCCCCAATGCAAAGGTTTTAAGTTATGCCCTGGGGGCATATAAGGTTTTTTATAGAAAGTGCTATCGTAGAAACTTCAAAAATGGCTCTTTCAATAGGGAATTGAGAGGGCTAGTGCCCTTATTAATAGTCAAAACTGATCGGAGGGCGAATGTCCCCCTCCCACGCCCATTATTTCCCCAAACACTTCCGATTAACATTTTGATATAGACATTTTGTTGAACGTAGTTGATGGTCAGGAAATTAAGTCTTTTAGTATCCCCCCCCCCAGAGCCCTCAGGACTAAAGTTTTAAGTTATTCCCTGGGGGCATTTAAGGTTTTTATAGAAAGTGTTGTCGTAAAAACTTCAAAAAGGGCTCATTCGATTGGAAATTGAGAGGGCTATTGCCCTTTTTAATAGTTGAAAGTAATCGGAGGGAGAATAACCCCCCCCCTCCTTCCCACGTCCCTCATTTCACCAAACATTTCCCATCAACATTTTGATATAGCCACTTTGTTCAACGTAGTTGAAAGGTCTGGAAATTATGTCTTTGAGGATGACAAGCAACCCCCCCCCCCGTAGCCCTCAGGACAAGGGGTCGTAAGTTATGCCCTTGAGGCACATAAGGTTCTTATAGTCCCCCCAGCCCTCAGGCCAGGGGTTGTAAGTTATACCCAGGGGGGATATAATGTTTTTATAGAAAGCGTGGTCATATAAACTTCGGAGGGGGCTCATTGGGTTGGTAATAAGATGTTCTAGTGCTCTTTTTAAGAGTCAAAGTGATCGGAGGGCAGCTACCGCCCCCCCCTACACACACACGTCATATTGTCCTGAACTGCATCTAATAGAAATTTTGAGATAGCCATGGAAGATACACAAATTTTGTATAGATGTGCAGACTTAGGATTTGGCCCGGGCTCAGATGCTCCAGTGTTGGCAAGCATTCCCGAATGCAGTTGTTTTATATTGACATGTCTTTTTATAACATTTAATGAAAATGTATTTATTTTTCAGGCGGGATACATCCAAATTTTTAATTGAAGACTTTGAGAGCGAAGAAACGCCAGCTGTGCCAAGATTAGGCTTGCAGAGAAAGCCTACTCAGGTGAAAAAGAAAGTTGCTAGCTTTGATAGTATTTTAAATTCTATGTTGAAAAACAAAGACGAAATTATCAGTAATAAATGAATTATATGGGGTATATAATGTATATTTCTTTTCCTGTGAAGAACAAGTGTTCTTTTTTAATATTAAACAAATTTAGGCTTCAAGCTCCTTTGGGGCTGTAAGCGGTAATAGAGAGCGGGTCAAATTTTATCTCACAGCTTTATGGGCTATAGACTATATACTATTTACAAAGTAGCCTACTTGATATACCAAATATTAAAGGGAACATAATGGCACTAATCAGTGTGAATGATGCGTCCAGAATCTCAAAAACATTGTGCTCTTTGGGTCTAAAATGTATCCTATATTAGCCTAGAATATGTATATGTGTCTAGAAATGTGTCACAAATAAGGCAAAAACCTTCCGCTTGGGGTCCAAGCACTTCAAGAGAATCGTCATTTCTTCTAAGCTAAAGTACCCCAAGTCCTAATTTTTGACGTGATTTCTTTATAAGAAATCGTAAAATGACATAGTTGATATGACAAAACAGATTGAAGCATGCTAATAAATAACAGCATGACAAAAATAGAAGCACGTTTGCCAGTTCAAGTAGTTTGCTTTGAATAATACCCTTTCTGTTCCTGAGACGGTGAAGCAGACGAGAAATTTTTTAGATTCTCAAACTTGAAAATTTATATCCTCAGTGCAATGACATTTAGCTGCTTATCACGAAAGTGAAACACAAGGAAAAGTATATTCTAATCTGCCTTCAGTATACAGGAGCCAAAGTGTATACTCCCTCATTATGAGCCATCTTAGGGTCTTGGCACCCTAGGACCTGAAGAGTATTATCCTAGTAGTTCGTTTTTCGTCTAATCCGTGTAACCAACTCGACCAGGAATTCTAAGCAATAAAGCTGAAAGTGCTTGAAACTAATGTTTTCCATCTGTCTTTTTTTTATTTAAGTAAACAATGTATTTGATATCCAAATCGCAATTATATATAAACTAAATAACATCGCTTGCCCAGCAGCCAAGGAACTCAAAAAAGAAACGGGCACAGTAAGAAAAGATAAAAAAAAAGAGGATATAAGACATAATATAGAAGTTTAGAAAGTAAGCTGATAGACTGGGTCCACAAAAATATCATGATATTTGTCATAATGAGCTGGAATTAACAGTACCACCTGAATATACTTAGAATGGAACGTGAATGTAACTATACTTCTTAGTTAAAATATGACCCTGGACCATGCTTAAATAGGATAAAATCGAACAAACAGACTTAAATCCAGGGCTGAGGAGTCGGTTATAAGTTATAACCGACTCCAGACATTTTCAATTTACCGACTCTGACTTCATTCAGCAAAAATTTACCAAAACCCCGACTCCGCAGCCCTGCTTAAATCGGCGTAGGTACCATACCTACTTCAAACTCATCTACTCACCGAAATTTCAAGATTCTTATTGTTTTTTTACATACCTTTTTATATTTTTGATATTATCTTCTCCGTACGTACCTTTAAAAATATACTAAATGATGCTTTTGACCAGGCTACCTTCTCATTGATAATAAAATGGAACGCAAATATATATAACAGATAAAAATTTAAGTTAACAGCTATTGCTTCTAGTGCTTAGTATTTTCTGCTATCGGCAGACGGACTATCTTTGTTTCTCACAAGAAATGTACAATGTGCCGTACAAAACGGAGTAAGCGTCAAAAAGAAAGAAAACATTACCTTTAAATCCATAGTAGTAAATTTTTCAACTGAGTACAATAAGTTAAAAACATTAAATGAGTTTGAATTTCATTCAGACATTTTTCATTTTTTTTTTTTGCATATATAATTCTCATTTTTATCAAAAAGCGTGATGCAGCATCGGGATATAAAATTTGGCGTATATTATGTTCAAAGGTACTGGACTTTATTTTATTTTTATTTATTTTATTCAATACAGGAGAAAGCCAGAGGCTTGTTGCAATTAAACTTCTCAAGAGAAGTTTAGGTTGATTTCAGATATAGGCTGCTTTTGGAATTTAATGGTCTGAGCATGTAAATCTGATTTTTGTTCTTCTAAAAAAAGGCGCCGCTTGTTAATCTAATTTGTCCTAAATTTTCCAAAATGTCTCCATTTCTTACTTGATTGTTTCCCCGTTTCTTAAAAGTTAAAAATTTAGCCAAATGGTGCAATTGTATCCTTCTAGCAAGCAGGATAGAAAAATCATTGTAAGATGTTAGTGTTTAAGAAGATGCACTTTGAGAAGTTTTCTACTGACAAACCAGATCCTTGAAACAACATTGAGGATTATCAGTGGAATTAAGTAAAACGGGATTGTCGGGTTGCGTATTGTAGAACCCACAAACCGGCAAAATCCACAATCTATCCGAAGATGCTTGACGTATTCCTCTCCCGGAAAATCCCCCTACATGTAAAATTGAGCAGCCACAGAGATAATATGATAAATAAAAAAAGTGGATGAAGGAAGGAATTTTGGAATATGTGGTATAGATTATCACACAGCTGCTGATTGTCCTTCAGCAGCTTTCAGCTTCTAAGAAGGACGCAAGAAATTTTAATTTCTAGTGGAATAAGCCCCCCCCCCCCGAGGTTTTTAAGATAGCCCCTGCTATTTGAAATGGGCGGGGGGAAAGGTTTTTGGCCCTTCTTGGGCTGCATTTTGAGGAGAAGCAATATTTTTTTCTGCATTAGGATACCCTTAGCCCAAGTTTTCATGCAAATTTCAGGCCAATCAAAAACAAAAAACTGTCCTTTTTGGACAGTTTTTGTCAAAAAAAAAAACTCCAAAAGGTTTTTGGCCCTTCTTGGGCTGCATTTTGAAAAGAAGCAATATTTTTCCTCTTCATTAGGATACCCTTAGCCCAAGTTTTCATGCAAATTTCAGGCAAATCAAAAACAAAAAAAATTGTCCTTTTTTAGCCTTCTTTTCTAGATGAGACACCAGATTTCAAAGCGACTAATCCTTTGATTAATATTCTGTACATTAGTCCCCTTGGCCCAAAGTCTTACGGCTGTAAGTTTCAAATTGGTCAGTTTTCTTAAAATTGCTAGGTACTTCCCCTTTTTCAAAAATTATTTTCATAGTCTTCAGTAACTTATCTCTGTTCATAACCAGCATATTTGATAAACTCATTTACCACACTATCAGAACCTGGGGCCTTTATTATTTTTTAGTCCTTTTAGTTCTGTGACTAATTCTTCGTCTTCCTTGACATCCAAAACGTCACAAACTTTTTCCTTTTTTCTCTACATTTTCCTGTATTTCTATCACGGTTTATCACATTCTCAAAACACTCTGCCCACCTCTCTTTAACTCTTTCCTTATCACTAATTGTGGGCCCGTTTCTATCTTTAACTGGGACAAGTCCAGATTGACTACTCCCTCTCAATTTATAACATACTAGTGCAATATATTACTATTATATCGTCTGACTGCATCTTCCACATCTTCAGCAATTTTATCCATGACATCCACTTCACACCTCCTTAATTCATATTTTAATGCTTTCTCCGCTTTCGTTACATTCCTATTATTTTCATCTGGTCTATTACTCAAATAGTTCTTGTAGGAGACCCTCCTGGCCTCCTCCTCTCTATTAAACATGAAGCATTTTCACCAATATTCTTCGCTGCGTTTCTAAACTTTTAATTCACAAACCATTTTCTAAAAATGTTCCATCCATCTTCTACATCAGTGGCTTTCAAACTGTGGTACGCGTTCCCCTTGGGGGTAAGCAAAAATTTTTAGGGGGTACGCGGCCAGCCAACAAAAAAATTAAAAACAACCCTTTAACTCCAGGACAGGCACTTTTATTTATATATTAGCAATTGATTACCTAGTATCGGTACCTGAGAAGGGGTACCTAAAATGTTTTGTGGTTAAAAAGGGATACAGTGTCTAAATAAGTTTGAGAACCATGTCAAATTGTAAACTCTCTAGTTTAGTATTCAGGATGAGAATTTGAGATTCTCTAAAATTCTCATCCTGGAGTCTACCGACGTCATGGCTTTCTGGAAGCTAATTACCCTTACAAAATTTCAGCTTTCGATTAACCCTAGACACTACTAGATGGTGATCTTTATTTTTAACATCATAACAGAACTCCTTTAAAACCCAGTATCTTGTATCGATCCTGCCAATCTTAGGTCTTCAATAACATAATCAATAAGGTTAGCTGTCTTACAATTATGTGAATACCATGTTAACTGATGGGCCATTTTAAGACCAGATACTTTGTCGTTTATAACTAACCTGGGCATTAAAATCCCCTAATAAAAACACCATATTTCTACCTGGAACTCTGTCTATTTGTTCCGGTAGCTGTGAGTGACATTCATCTGAGTGACTACTATGTCCATCAGCCGGTTCTATAGGGACATATACTACTATGACTGATGCAGTGCACTTTTTAGTCGTAAATGACCAACTAGCATTTTATTATTAATACCTTCCCAACCTAAACAAGACTTAGCAGATTCCTTATTTTCATAAGTCCTACTCCCTGCCTATGCACCCCATCCTTCCTGCCCGAGTAAATAAATTCTGTATAATGTAATTCCATGTTTCCTACCCCTGTGATATGAGTTTCTGAAACTCCTAGTAAGTCCAGATCGAAGCATCTGAATTCGTCAGTCAAAATATCGACACGATGGTTGTTTTTAACGTCGTAACGTTTCAATTTGCTATTTTCATATTCTTTAAATCATTGACATTATTATGGCCTCAGGAAAAGCAATGGTCCCAAAACCAGTATAGGACGGGGACTTACACATCTTAAGTCTACATGAAGTGCTTAAGCCGGCATAGAACCGGATTGAAAAAAGTTCATGGGACCTCCAGTATGAATGGAGGTTTTGTGCAATCCCGGGCCCATTTTAGTCACAACATAGTTTACCACACTTGGCATTTTACTATTAATACCTTCCCAACCTAAACAAGACTTAGCAGCTTCCTTATTTTCATAAGTGCTACTCCCTGCCTATGCACCCCATCCTTCCTGCCCGAGTAAATAAATTCTGTATAATGTAATTCCATGTTTCCTACCCCTGTGATATGAGTTTCTAAAACTCCTAGTAAGTCCAGTTCAAAGCGTTTGAATTCGTCAGTCAAAATATCGACACGATAGTTGTTTTTTAAAGTTGTTACATTCCAAGGTGCAATTTTCATACTCTTTAAATCATTGACATTATTATGGCCTCAGGAAAAGCAATGGTCCCAAAACCAGTATAGGACGGGGACTTACACATCTTAAGTCTACACGAAGTGCTTAAGCCGGCATAGAACCGGACTGAAAGAAGTTCATGGGACCTCCAGTATGAATGGAGGTTTTGTGCAATCCCGGGCCCATCTTAGTCACAACATAGTTTACCACACTTGGCATTTTATTATTAATACCTTCCCAACCTAAACAAGACTTAGCAGCTTCCTTATTTTCATAAGTGCTACTCCCTGCCTATGCACCCCATCCTTCCTGCCCGAGTAAATAAATTCTGTATAATGTAATTCCATGTTTCCTACCCCTGGGATATGAGTTTTTGAAAGTCCAGATTGAAGCATCTGAATTCGTCAGTCAAAATATCGACACGATGGTTGTTTTTAACGTCGTAACGTTTCAATTTGCTATTTTCATATTCTTTAAATCATTGAAATTATTTTGGCCTCAGGAAAAGCAATGGTCCCAGAACCAGTATAGGACGGGGACTAACACATCTTCTTAAGTCTACACGAAGTGCTTAAGCTGGCATAGAACCGGACTGAAAAAAGTTCATGGGACCTCCAGTATGAATGGAGGTTTTGTGCAATCCCGGGCCCATCTTAGTCACAACATAGTTTACCACACTTGGCATTTTATTATTAATACCTTCCCAACCTAAACAAGACTTAGCAGCTTCCTTATTTTCATAAGTGCTACTCTCTGCCTATGCACCCCATCCTTCCTGCCCGAGTAAATAAATTCTGTATAATGTAATTCCATGTTTCCTACCCCTAGGATATGAGTTTCTGAAACTCCTAATAAGTCCAGATGGAAGCATCTGAATTCGTCAGTCAAAATATCGACACGATGGTTGTTTTTAACATCGTAACGTTTCAAGTTGCTATTTTCATATTCTCTAAATCATTGACACTATTATGGCCTCAGGAAAAGCAATGGTCCCAGAACCAGTACAGGACGGGGACTTACACATCTTCTTAAGTCTACACGAAGTGCTTAAGCCGGCATAGAACCGGACTGAAAGAAGTTCATGGGACCTCCAGTATGAATGGAGGTTTTGTGCAATCCGGCCCCATCTTAGTCACAACATAGTTTACCATACTTGGCATTTTATTATTAATACCTTCCCAACCTAAACAAGACTTAGCAGCTTCCTTATTTTCATAAGTGCTACTCCCTGCCTATGCACCCCATCCTTCCTGCCCGAGTAAATAAATTCTGTATAATGTAATTCCATGTTTCCTACCCCTATGATATGAGTTTCTGAAACTCCTAGTAAGTCCAGATCGAAGCATCTGAATTCGTCAGTCAAAATATCGACACGATGGTTGTTTTTAACGTCGTAACGTTTCAATTTGCTATTTTCATATTCTTTAAATCATTGACATTATTATGGCCTCAGGAAAAGCAATGGTCCCAAAACCAGTATAGGACGGGGACTTACCCATCTTCTTAAGTCTACACGAAGTGCTAAAGCCGGCATAGAACCGGACTGAAAGAAGTTCATGGGACCTCCAGTATGAATGGAGGTTTTGTGCAATCCCGGGCCCATCTTAGTCACAACATAGTTTACCACACTTGGCATTTTATTATTAATACCTTCCCAACCTAAACAAGACTTAGCAGCTTCCTTATTTTCATAAGTGCTACTCTCTGCCTATGCACCCCATCCTTCCTGCCCGAGTAAATAAATTCTGTATAATGTAATTCCATGTTTCCTACCCCTGTGATATGAGTTTCTGAAACTCCTAGTAAGTCCAGATCGAAGCATCTGAATTCGTCAGTCAAAATATCGACACGATGGTTGTTTTTAACGTCGTAACGTTTCAATTTGCTATTTTCATATTTTTTTAATAATTGAAATTGTTATAGCTTCAGGAAAAGCAATGGTCCCACAACCAGTACAGGACGGGGACTAACACATCTTCTCAAGTCTACGTGAAGTGCTTAAGCCGGCATAGAACCGGACTGAAAAAAGTTCATGGGACCTCCAGTATGAATGGAGGTTTTGTGCAATCCCGGGCCCATCTTAGTCACAACATAGTTTACCACACTTGGCGATGTTCTTCTATCAACAAGAGTTGAAATCCTCAACAGACAATTTCAAGCCTACTACCACCGACTAATTGTATATTCATGCCTACAAGTATTGTGTTACTACGGGGAGAAAATCCATAATAGATAACTTAGCTAGAAAGAAGTTATTCAGCCCAAAAACGCCCACCAAAACAGACCGAACCGAGAAGAATTATCCATTGCAAATGCTGTGTCCTTTAATAGGCTATAATTTCCTCGAGGGGTGTCACTTTTCAAGTTCACCCAGCAGCGCTGTTAGCAGTGTTTGTTTTAGTTAGAAAAACTCATGAAAGGTCCACCCTGATTCCGCTAGAGACCGTGCAACCGGGATTTCCCTGTCGGGGATAGGCACGGAGAACGGAACTTATGGTGGAGCGGAGACCCCCAACCATCTCACAGCATCGGAACAGAACCATTCGTTTATACCCAGCCTATCCTCGTCAGGGCATTCATCAGGGGTCAGATATTCTTTAGAAAAAGACTGGATATCAAAAAGATTCTAGGGCCGGGGCTGGTTTCTCTACAATCACTTTTTACCTTTGAAAAAGGCACTGGAACTCTTAATTTCCAGTTAAATGAGTATCCTCCGAAGTTTCTACGAACATGATGGGAGTGGGTTGAAGAGGGGACGTCCCCCGTCCTATTAGGAATAAAGTCTGCTTGTTTTAGAGTTTAATTTTGCTCTTGAATTTTATGTGATAATGCTTGCTACTCTTTGTTTAAAAGCATATGAGGGAGTCATGTTTGGTCTTTGTCGTCGTATCAGCTAAGA
Source organism: Artemia sp. Qi Xiang Cuo (assembly GCF_049724085.1). Taxonomy (NCBI): domain Eukaryota; kingdom Metazoa; phylum Arthropoda; class Branchiopoda; order Anostraca; family Artemiidae; genus Artemia; species Artemia sp. Qi Xiang Cuo. The sequence continues at coordinate 77,086,798 of NC_142796.1, read as the reverse complement.
GCTTCTAGGGATCGTTCGCTAGGCCAAAATATCAAAATTTTGCTAAGGGTATTCTTTGGAAGTGGCAAGTATAGCTGAGTAAATCAAAAGACGCTTTGCACCTCCACCATTTCCCATGAACTGCCTAGGAAATTGAGTTGAAACTTCCAAGGAGTTTTGGATGTCAATTAGACCTGAAGTTCTGAGCTAAGGGAGAGAGCAGAGGTAAGCCGAAAGACTCTTATGTGTATCCATTCCTCGAAATAAGATGGACGGAATAACTCTTATCTATAAAACTTGACTAGCCTTGTGTTATTATTATATCTCAATTTAATTATGTGTAGTCAAACTCTAAGTCGGAACCAAGCAAATTTAAACTGGACAGAGCTCCTTATTTCAAATAAGCAAGCAATAGTTTAAGTGAAGACAATTTTCAAAACGTCATTAAATGGTGTTCACAAAAAAAGCATTGGGTATCGTCCACTAGACGTACAGCTGAAAATTTTTTGGCCCGAAGTACCTTTGAGTGTTTTTTTTCTTTTCTTTTTTTTGGATTTCCCATGGACTTTGTCTGTTATCCGCACCTATAGTACATGCTACCTGTTCACCTCTTGCAGTGGCGTCGTTGGGGGGGGGGGGGAGGGGAATCTGCCCCCCAATAATTTGGAAAAAAGCTATTATATAGCCCATGCCCCTTGAATCTCGGGATGTGGACATCAGAAGTTTTTCCCGTTTGAATTATCTTCAAGGTTTTTTTTTACAACATTAATTAAAAAAAACTTTCCGAAAAATAAGTTTTTCAAAGAAAAGTAAAGGCCATTTTAAACTTAAGCTAAGCAGATACAAATGCCTGTCAAGATTCAACCTCAAAACGACCATAAATTATAATTTAAGTATAAATGAAACTCAAAATAAACCGAAATTAAATAAACTATCATAGCAGAAACATGCAACAAGCACTGACATAAATCAATAAACAGATCTTAAAGCGAGTAATGCTTAGATTAAATATGAATATCAAGCTTAAAATGAAAAAAATATTTTCCTAATGAAGTATAAATGAAACTTACAACGAACAGAAATTAAATAAACAATCAATGCAAACAAAACATACAATAGATATTAATGTAAATTAATATATAAATCATAAAACGAGTGAAACTTAAATTGATATGCAAATCACAGTTTATATAATTATCCAGTAAGTTTACCGCAGATGATTTCTGGCTCTTCATTCTCGGTGCGAACAAAAAGCTCCTCCCACTTATTTGTGCACTTATTGTCCACTTATTGGTTGAGCCGGCCAAGTGGTTTTGTCAGTACTTGTTCCGTAGGTGATTATTCTTTGTCTACCCGTGAAAAGATCTAATGCCGCTTATGTTTATAGGTTCTCTGGAGCATTCGCACCTCGGTCCGGGTTTTTATAATGGGTGAGATAGGGAAAGATCATACTGCTAATTATATAAACTGTGATGCAAATCAAGGTTGAAACGAACAAAAATCACCAGAAACAAGAGTTTGGGTATGACCTCCTTCTCTCACTGTAGAAGTCTAAAACCTACTGCGTCATTGGCGCTTTACTGAAAACTATATGTGTCTTGAACAGTATTGGAAAGTATAAACAACATCAAATTGAATATTTGATGAATAATGATATTAATTGTTGAAAGATCCATCAGTTCAAGAATTTATTTCATTGTGATTGTATTTTTATTTTCAATACTGTAAAAACTGAAAAACAAAATATTTGTAATATAATCCGTTTTCAGTTAAGTGCCAATGACGCAGTAGGCTTTTGGTTTTTATTTACAGTTAGGAAAGGAGGCAGTATCCAAACATTTGTTTGTAGGGAAACTATATTCGTCTTTAACAACTTTAAAAAGAGCTAATAAATTAAACTGAATATTTTATGTATAATGAAATTAATTGCTGAAAGCTCATCAGTTCAAAATTTTACTATAATTTTAATGTTTATTTTCAATATTAAGTTCAAAAGAAAACATTTGTCATAAAATTTGTTTTCAGTAAAGCGCCAGTAACGCAGTAGGCTTTAGGCTGAGAGTGACCTCCTTCTTTACAATGAGAGATAGAGCTCATACCCAAATTCTTGTTGATGGCGACTGTTGTTCGTTTCAGGCTTGATTTGCGTATTAAATCTAAGTTTAGCTTATTTTAAGGTTTAGTTATTCCTTTACGTTAATATCTATTGTATGTTTGTTTGCATTGATTGTTTATTTAATTTCTGTTCGTTTTGAGTTTCATTTATACTTCAATTAGAAAATATTTTTTTTCATTTTAAGCTTGATATTCATATTCAATCTAAGCATTACTCGCTTTAAGATCTATTTATTCATATATATTATTACTTGTTGAATGTTTTTGCTATGATTGCTTACTTAATCTTTGTTCGTTTTGGGTTTCATTTATTCTTTAATAGTAATTTCTGGTCGTTTTTAGTTTTAAATTTATAATGTAATTTTATATGCTGAGCTTAAGTTTAAAATGGCCTTTACTTTTCTTTGGAAAACTTATTTTTCGGAAAGTTTTTTTTAGTTAATTTTTGTTTGTTTTTGATTGCAAAAAAATTCAAGTTTTTAAAATTTCCTTATTTCAAAATCAAACTTTAAAAAAAAAAATCCAATATTCATCAAAGTATCAAAACTGATAGCAACGTAACAATATCAAAGTGAAAAAATGGGTCTGTGTCAACCTCGGAGTTTTTATCATCTGATGTTTTAACTATTTTTAACAAAATTGATATCTCAAAATTTTTATCAGATGGGTTTGGGGAAAAAGGGCGTGGGGGAACTAGATTAAGCTTCGGTTTCTTTCGACTCTTTAAAAGTGAACTAGAGCATTCTATTTTCAATAAAATGAGCCTTCTCTGAAGTTTATACAAGTATGCCCTATATAAAAACCATATATATCCCCAGAGTATAACTTACAACACCTATCTCTGGGTCCTGGGGGGTTGTATCGACCCTGGAGGTTTAATATCTGATGGTTGAACTATTTTTAACAAAATGGTCACCTGAAATTTCCTCAACGCCCAAAGGCGTTGAGGACGGGAGGGGCTAGTTGCCCTCTGATCTTTTTCACTCAGAGAAAATGAACTACAACTTTTAATTTCCATTCAAATGAACCCTCTGTTAAGCTTACACAAGCATACCTTCCATACGAACCATATATGCCACAAGAGCAATACTTACAACGCCTGCCCCAGCACTGGGCGGGGGGTGTGTTGACACAGGAGTTTTTCTTATCTGATCTTTGAACTATTTTTAACTAAAGTTGTTTTTGTTATATGATCTTTCAACTATTTTTAACAAAATGGCTACCTCAAATTTTTTATCAGATGTATTTGAGGAAAAAGGGCTTGGGGTGGGGCTAGTTGCCCTCCGATCACTTTTGACTCTTAAAAAGGGCACTAGGACTCTCGATTTCCAATCGAATGAGCCCCGTTTGAAGCTTATATGACGACCCCTTCTATATGAAGTGCCTCTGGGGAAAAAAATAAGTGGAGTGTGGGGGAGGATAGCTGCCCTTCAATCACTTTTGACTCTTAAAAGTAAATTACAACTTTCAATTTCTAATAAAATGAGCCCTCTAGGAATTTTATACGAGCATCCCTTCCATAACAACCATATATGCCCCCAGGGCATAATTTACAACGCCTACCCCCCGGACCCTGGGGGATGTGTCGACACCGGAGTTTTTTGTTATCAGAACTTTGAATTATTTTTAACAAATTGTTTATCTCAAAATTTTTATTTCTGATGCATTTAGAGCGTGGAGGAGGGGGGGGGGCTAGTTTCCCTCCGATCTCTTTTGATTAGTAAAAAGTGAACAACAACTTTCAATTTCAAATCAAATGAGCCTTCTCCGAAGTTTATACGAACATCCCTTCCATAAGAACTATATATGCCCATAGAGGATTACTCATAACGCCTTCCCACCGGGCCCTGGCGGGCTCCGTCGACAAAGGAATTTTTCTTATCTTACCTTCGAACTATTTTCAACAAAATGGCCATTATAAAAATTTTATCGGAGGGTCTTGGGGAAAAAAAGGTGTGTGTGTGTGGGGGGGCGCTAGTTGTCCTTGGATATCTTTTGACTTTTAAAAACTGAACTAGAACTTTCGATTTCCAATCAAATGAGCCCCCTCTGAAGTTTATACGAGCATCCCTTTCATAAGAACCATAAACACACCCAGGACAACACTTACAACGCTTATCCCGTGGACACTGGGGGGTGTTTCTGTTAACTAATTTTTGAACAATTTCCAACACACTGGCTATCTCGAAATTTGTCGCGGGCGAGTTTGGGAAAAAAAAGCCTGGGGGGACTAGTTTAACTCTCTCGACTCTTAAAAAGTTAACAAGAACTTCCAATATTCAGTCAAATGAGCCTTCTTTGGAGTTTATATGAGAATCCCTTTCAAAAAAACAATACATGCCCTTAGGGCATAACTTTGAACGTTTTCCTCTGTGCCCTGTGGTTTATGTTGACACTAGATTTTTTCTTAACTGACCTTTGAACTATTTTTAAAAAATGTCTTTCTCGAAATTTTTATCAGATAGGTTGGGGAATAGCTGCCCTCGGATCTCTTTTGACTATTAAAAAGTGAGCTCGAATTTTCAATATCCAATCAAATGAGCCCTTTGTGAAGTTTATACGATCATCCCTTTCATACAAACAATATATGCCCCAGGGCATAACTTACCACGCCTGCCCTCGGGCCCTGGGGGGTTGTGACGACACCTGAGTTTTTGTTATCTGACTTTTGAGAAATTGTTAACTTTATGCCTATCTCAAAATGTTTATTGGATGCATTTGGGGAAAAATGGGCGTGGGGGAGCTAGTTGCCCTTCAATCTCTTTTGACTTGAAAAAAACTTAACTAGAACTTTCAATTTTCAATCAAATGAGCCATCTCTGAATTTTTTACGAGCATCCCTTCAATAAGAACCATATATTCCCCAAGGGCATAACTTACAACACCTGCCCTCGGGCCCTGGGGGGGTGTGTCAACACCGGAATTTTTGTTATATGATCTTTGAACTATTTTTAACAAAATAGCCATCTCAAAATTTGTATTGGTTGAGTTTTGGAAAAACGGTTTGGGGGGGGGGAAGCTGGTAACTCTCCGATATCTTTTGATGCTTAAAAAGTGATGTAGAACTTTAAATGTACAATCAAATGAGCCCTCTGTGAGGTATATACGAACATTCCTTCCATAACAACCATATATGCCCCCAGGGCAAACTTATAACCCTTGCCCTAAAGACTGTGGGGGGAGTGTCCTGCTCAAATATATAATTTCCAAAACTTTTATCTACATTGAACAAAATGGCTATACCAAAATTTTGATTGGATTTGTTTGGGGAAATGGTGAGCGTGGAAGGGGTGTCAGTTGCCTTAGAATCACTTTCGACTATTAAAATGGGAACTAGCCATTTAAATTTCCAATCAAATGCTTTCTGAAGTTTCTATGACAAAGTTGTCTATACAAAACCTTATATGCCCCCAGGGCATAGCTTACAACCCTTGCCCTGAGGGTTGTGGGGGAGTTGTCATTCGCAAAGACGTAATTTTCAGAACTTAAAACTAAGTTTAATAAAATGGCTGTCTCAAAATTTTGATTGGATGTGTTAGGGGAAAAGGTGGGCATGAGAGGGGGGTTAGTTGCCCTCAAACCACTTTCGACTATTAAAAGGGCACTAGCCCTTTGAATTTCCAATCGAATGAGCCTTTTTTGACGTTTCTGCGACAACACCTTCTATACAAAACCTTATATGCCCCCAGGGTATAACTTGAAACCCTTGTCCTGAGGGTTTTGGGGGAATGTCCTTCTCAAAAACATATTTTCTATCCGGAAATCAACTACGCGGAATAAAATGGCTATCTCAAAATTTTGTTTGGATGTGTTGATGGAATGATGGGCGTGGGGGGGGGCTAGTTGCCCTCCAATCATTTTTGACTATTAAAAAGGGCACTAGAACTCTCGATTTTCAATCGAATGAGCCCCCTTTGAAGTTTCTACGACGACCCTTTCCATATGAAGTGCCTTTGGGAAAATAGATAATAAATAAATAATAAAACATTGGAGCCTTATGGCCTTTACTACAGGCAACGCTAAAGCGTTGCCTCTGATATGGAGTCAAACTCTTAGTCGGAACAGACCTCCTTATTTCAATTAATGCCTGAAGTACCTTTAAGGAGCGTTTTTTTTTTTTTTTCCTTTTCTTTGATAGTTTGAAGTCGAGCTCCAAGTCAGAATCAACAAACCTTAAGAAGAACTGAACTCCTATTCTCAAATAAACAAGCAAATTCTTAATTAAATTAAGATCAGCAAACTGATTTTATAGGATAAATATAAAAAAAACAAGCTGTTTCAACTGAAAATAAGGAGCGGGACTAAAACTTAACGTAAACATAAATTATTAAATATGAGGGAGGATACCTCCTCCTTAACACATCGATCGTTACGATAAAGCTTGGTGTTTCAAAATGCTTGTTATTCCAATTCAACAGACCTTTTATTTCAGCAGTCGTTTTTATAAAGGACAAAATTTGAATTTTCGGTCAAGATTTTCGACGAATAGTAGATTTGTTAAATGAATTGTTAATAGTATTTTTGCTACAGAATTTTGGGTGGACGGAGAGGAGCATTATTGTTCGCATTGATTGAAATTCTGCATGACTTTTGATCTTCTATGCGGCCGAAGCCATCGCGGTCTCTACGTTAGGGTTCTCTGATGTTGAAATATATGGTATAATTATGTTTTGACACATTGAAGCATCGTATATATATATATATATATATATATATATATATATATATATATATATATATATATATATATATATATATATATATATATATATATATATATATTTATATATATGTTAGCAATATTAGCATTTAAAATCGCTGAAAACAAAGCTCCTGGTAGAATTCGCCTCCCCCTCCCTCCTCCCCCCTCCCCCAAGAAATTTCCTGGCAATGCTCATGATGCTTTGTCTTGCCTTTTCCACCTCTATGCTGGTATATCTGTGAATTTATATTTTATGCTGCATAGAAAAATGTCGTTGCAATAGGGGGAAAACTATCCCCCCCTCCTCGATCACCAATAATAAAGGTGTACCAGAAATATAACCAGGAATACCAGAAATGTAAGACGGTTTAGATAGAAATTTTTAACTACTTCCCCCTCCTCCCTAGGGAACTCATTCTATATTTGTCTGAAGACTTAATGTGAGTTAGCGTGTTTTGGAAAAATACATTCTCTGAGTATCTGCCCCACCCCCCGCTGCCTGAAACATGATGCATCATCCCTCCGTCATAATAGCTGGCGCGCACTTACACATCATTACTTATAATTTTATGAAATATTGTGTCAATTAGTTTAGTTAAGTGAAGCTTTAAAATAAATATCAGAAACATTTTTGTGCAATAAGAAGGGAGGTATTAGCCCGTAGCAGCCTTATTCAGGCTTGTCTAATGGAAGGGACGAGAGATGTATTCCTACCACATACCCCTTCCTATATTTATCTGAAAGCTCATAGAGATTTAGACAATTTGGACATTGAAATGCGCTCTTTTAGCCATCTTGCATCCCTAACCCCCGCCTGCACAATGACCCAGCCCCGCTCTTTTATAATAGCTGATATACAATAATACGCTTTCTTCATTTTCTTTGTTTGTCTTAATTTCCCGTTGGCTGCTTAATTTTACGCTCGGAGAGAATATTCCAGGTGGAAAGGGGGCATTTTCCAGAGGATAAATTTCCGGGAGGAATATTCCGGGCGGGATGCGTCGGAGACTCTATTTAAAAACGAAATTGTCGAACTCATAATCTAGATTATGAACTCAAACATACCGACTGTCAGTGGAGCAGCATTTCTGTGATCTGGATTGTCAGTAATTTACATTCCAATTGTCAGTGGGAAAAGGCCTTTGGTTGGCAGAAGCAGTTACAGTAGCACTGTTTAACACTTCCATGGAAATATCTTTAGATCGAGCATACATAAAATCAACGGATATTTCTGCAGAACAATTCTTGGCCTTAACTGTTGCATATTTCTTCTTTAATAAGCGTCTATCCTCTAAAACTACAACCTGATTAATAAAAAAAAGTAATAAATCAATGATAGCTATAAACGAAGTTACTGCAACCTTATGTTTTTTTTACATTTTTTACTTGCACATCTAATATATGCAGTTTAACCTCCCCCCCCCCTCCACCCCAATTCAAGAAAATATTAAGTGTGTTAAATCTAGTTTATTCAAAGTTCACCATCATTTTCCATTGGAAATTCTGTTGGCTTTGAGTTTCAGTTGTTCATTCATTGTGGTTGCGTTGTAAAGCAACACCTTATTGTGAAATATCATAGTTTATTTTTCTCAGCGTTTTGAAGCCTTCTTCAGTGAATCTTAAAATTTTTGGAATATAAGGATCATGAAGCGGAGGAGAAGAGCTCGTCCTAAGTTTAAAAAATTGTCAATAACTTTCCAAAAACAATATAATTTTTCTCTTAATCCTGCTTAATAGTATAAATAAAAAGATGGATAGGATATATATTACTCTAAACAAGATTAAATACTACAAAATTTTTAAATTTGGAAAAGTTGGAATAACAAAGACTCAACAAATTTTAGGTCTGATCTCTTTAGCCCCAAAAGCTAACATAGGCCTATATTAAGAACAATAATGGAACTAGAATTGATCCCTGAAGGATATTAGGCCTATAACCAACTTCAGAAGGTGGGCGGAAAGGAGGCCTAGTTGATGTAATCGTAGTAAAAAATTAAGACAAATTTAAAGCAGACTTTATTTTATACCAAAATGGGATGATTTCCATAGAACAATATTATGGGTTAAAGAGTCGAATTATCAAATGCTCTATGAACATCAAAAAAACAAGCAGCAGAAACGGATCAGAATTTATTGTAGAACGTAATATATTCACAAGCATCTTTATTATTATTCCTTGGTCATAAATGACAGGATTCCCCCTTAGCTGCTCCCCCCCCCGCCCGCATGTGACGCCCCTGTAAACGAACAGTCGTTTTGACTATGACAGGGAGTGAATTTCTCCCGGGAGCACGTACATTCAGACTTATATAGACTCGCAAAAATGATCAAATAAAGAACAAAAATTTTTATCATGCCCGAAGAAGTCCAATGATTTCTCTGCCAGCCTTGAGCGAAGAAGAATTAATTGATCTTCTACGTTACTGAAGCCATCGCAACCCCCTACAATAGGGTTCTCTGATGTTCAAATACACTGTACACGTATGTTTAAATACATTGAGCCACTGTATATAAATGGAAAAAGAAATACTGTTTACAGTTGCTGAAAACAAAGCTCCTGGTAGCACTTGCCCCCCCAAGAAATTTCCTGGCGAGGCTTATGATGCTCCGCCTTGCCTTTTTCACTTCTGGAAAAGATTGTCACAATGGGAGCGACATCATTACCTATCCCCTAGCACCAATAATAAAGGCATTGACCAAAAACATTTGCTGTAATCAAGGGGGATTTTCCAACCCTCCTTTATAACAGCTGAGACACACTTTATCAGCATGTATAATTTTATGATCTATGAAGCACATCAGTTTAGTTAAATGAAGCTTTAAAATAGATGTCAGGATAGTTTTTTCTGCAATAAGAAGGGAGCCATCACCCCACAACACCCTTATTCAGGCTTTCTCTAAGTAAAGGGGGATGAGAGATTAATCCCTACTCCCCCCTTTATACCCTTTTCTATATTTACCTGATAGACTATGAGGAGTTAGACAATTTGGCACTCTTTTAGGCATCTTCCCCCCCCCCTCCCGCCTATACAATGATCCACCATCATTCCTTCATAATAGCTGAGGTGCAATTAAGCATCACTAACCACAATTCCATGAAAAATCAAGTGAATCAACTTTGTTAAATCAGTGATTAAGATAAATGTCGATGTTAGCCATTTATCTTGTATGGACTACGTGACTTTTCAGGAACGAACGCGCCACTGTGCAGCATTACTTCTGCAACTGGGAAGATCAGTGCGTATTTTTTTTATACTTTTTAATTGATTGGCCATTTCAGAATTTCCAAAGAATAGCCCCTATATCCTCTTTGGGGCAAAATCGTAGTTTGGTGCCATGGCAGAAAACGCCGCTCTCCCGGGACACAATCTTTTTAGTCACTAAAAAAAAACAAAAAAAACAAAAACACTAGAACTTTTGATTTCCGTTATAGAATGAGTGCTCTCCGAATCTTGTACGCTACTGGTTCGATAGAATCATCCCTGGGATACAAAAAATAAACACACTCCGTGATCACTCTTCAGGGAAAATATCCAAAATTTCACATTTTTGCAGACAGGAGCTTGAAACTTTACAATAGAGTTTCCTGATATGCTGAATCTAATGGTACGTTTTTTATTAAGATCGCTTGACTTTTCGGGGGTGTTTTTCCCTTTTCCAAAAAGCAGGCAAATTTTCTCAGGCTCGTATCTTTTGATGGGTGACATCAAACTTAATGAATTTTATATACTTGGAATCAGCATAAAAAAGTTAATTCTTTTAAATTTCAAGTCATAAAAATCTATCAAAATTCCCATTTTTAGAGTTTCAGTTACTATCGGCCCGAGTCGCTCCTTACTTACAGTTCGTTATCACGAACTGTTTGACCACTATGTTTTAAAAAAAGATACATGGCTCTTGTTGTATTTATCTCATGGGCCAAATCTCCTAATTTCCAATAAAATACTGGTGATAAAACGAGTCAGTGTTAAAAAAAAAAAAAATCATGAAGGTTCTCAGGACTTATTTACACTGAAAAGCGAGAATCGCTAGCTGGTAGTTTCCTGAGCTCACCGGCGACTGAAATCTTACTGTTTCTAACACTGTGCAATATTCTGATGAATTGAAGCTCTCCTATGAGTCGCAGCGCTTTTCTGTACTGTTTGGGTTACTAGTCTACACTAGTGCGCAAACTGTGATATAGCTTTGTGCATCAATACCATGGGTATCTGACTTACCCAAAATATACAATGCAGTGTTGTCAATTGGGGCTTGCCCTTCTAGATTTTTGAACAGCTTTTTTTGTAGGTTCATTAAAAAAAAAGATAAAAAAAAACGTCCTCACTAGACCTTAATAAATACCTTTATTACAAAAACTAAAAAAAAAAAAATCCCGCCTCCCCCTGGTCCGGGTCTACCAGAAAAGAGCCAAACTAGGCGACCGCCCAGGGTGCCAGAGCCCGAAAAATGCCTTGGTGTTGGCCACGTAGTGCCAACACGTGCCCTGTTCATAGTTATTAACATGGTTGCAGCTTGCGGGCGACTACCCATATTTCGATTAATCTTTGAAGTAAAATTTTAATGTGAAAACAAGCTTATGGGAATTTTGAACCATCAGTGTTGTAGTTATAACTGCAACCTAGTTAAGAACGAACCACGGGCCACGGTAACCAAAAACTTGAAAACACTTTTTGTGTCTATTTGTTATGTTTCACAAAAAAAAATAACTTATGAAACCTCTCAAAATGGTGGCGGGAAGAAAAGAAAAGTGGTCAGTCAGAATCATCATAAACGAAAACCTTACATAGGGGAATTACTGTTCCCCACCTTGACCAATGAGGAAAATAACTTTTATGTATGGGTACCAATAACATGTCACCTTTATTTTCTGCTAAGGCTAGCACGCTACCACAACATTATAGAGAACTATTGAGATATTCATTTATAAGCTAATATCTAAGTATTTTTTTATAAATTCGTCTCGATAATGTCATTTGTAAGTGTCATATGGCATTAAAAACGACACTTTTTGGTGCCATCACTAGAGTGGAAGGGCTGGGAAGGATAAAAAAGGTACGATTTCCATGGTCAAAATCGCCAACTGGAGTTTTACAATCTCCCCTTTTGTATACCCTCCCCCCCTTTCTGGTAGGTTTCATAAATCGTCCACTGACTGGCAGAACAAGCAGGCTGCTGCAACATCTTAGAGAGATGGTTAAAGGTAGTTTTAAAGCTCGTGATCATATCTACGTGCCTTTTGTAAATTCGTCTCGATAATGCTGTCATAAAGTGCCACAAGCCATCAAAAATGCCTTGTTTGTGTAGTGTCTGGATTTGAAAGCCTGGGAAGAATAAAAAGGATGCCGTTGCGATCTCTATTATTGAATACCCTTATCTCTAGGCTCACAGCTCTCCCACTTGTATATCCCTCCTCCCAGTCAACCTAGTAAGTGAAAAATATGAAACAAGTTTTAAAAAAATGGCTAAAAACGGGCGAAAATTGATTTTAAAAATAAAGTTTTCCTGGCGGAACTAAAGAGTGAAGTTGAACTTAAAACTAACAAAAATTGTTGTTTTGCAGTTTATTTCTTACGCATTTACAAAATGTTTCCCTATATTCGTAGAATTATAGAAAACTAGCGCTTTACTGAAAACTGAGCATGTTTGAGTTTTTTAGAGAATTATAGTTGTAGGCTAAAATTTATTGATTTTGTTGCCAGTGAAGGACTACTGAGAGCCATATAAACTAGTCTTTTGTTTTCAGCAGCCTACTTGAAGACTTTTCTGCTCCTAACCCTGTTTTGTTGTGTCTGTTTCGTGTTTTCACTAAAGGTGAAAACACACTAAAATTTAATTTTTTTTTTTAATCCAAAATTTGAATTAAAATCAAGTTGCCATCAAGCCACTGGTCAATTGGAGACATAGCTAAGATAGAAAGTCTGAGTGAGAGGCAAAGCTGGCATAATCCTTTTTCAGGATTGTATAAAAATAAGGTTAGGTTAGTTTTAATAAAGAAAGTTAAATTTCACAGGGGGGGGGAGCAGGAAGAGATTGAATTGTGATTTTGGATATAATTGGGCCGTGCATGACCAAAAGAAACTGGGAACTAATTCACTACATCCTCTTCTAAGCGCACCATTCGTGGAGGGATAGTACGGTCCTGACGGCCTCCGTTCAAAAAAGAAGTATGTGTAACATTGATAAAAGAAAATCATTTTAAGTATGTTTTAATCCCTCCCCCTTCTTAACATCAAGACAAATCTTTGCTCTTATCCCTTGTTCCGAAGAAAAACAGAAACGTCAGTTATTCTGTACTAAATATGACTTGAAAATCAAACAAATGACCTGTACGTACAAGACCTCAAGAATGAGACATTACTTACCAGATGGCCTTTAAATTTTGTGGTTTTCTGAGTTTTTCAAGAGCAGAAAGCGAAATCTGCGAACTGATAAAATCATCGAGAAAGTTTAAAGAACTAAAATCACCCGACCGGAACCCAGATAATATCAACAAAAGTCTCACTCATTAACCATATTTGAGTGTTTTTTTTTTATTTTTTTTGATTGAGCAGTTCATGTTACAAAACCAGGACTGGTTATCAAAATGGCATATGCCCATTTTTGTAAACTAAGCAAGAGACAAAAATGGCTTTTGGTTACTCTTAACGTTTTCTAATCTTCCACTCAACTTGGGGAATTACCGAAGACAGGGTTCATGAACAAAGAAAATGTTATTTTCATAAATAAACAACATGAGAATGTATAGACTGGGTTCGTAATAAACATTATTAAATTCTGTTTAAACCAAAATTGGGCTGGCGACCGACCCATACACCAAATATCTTAAAATTCAAGATGCAGTCAAACCACTAGTTTCTGGTGACTTATTCACATATTTTCAAACAGTTCATGGTAACGAACTTTAAGTAAGGATCGACCCGGCTCAATAGTAACCGAAACTCTAAAAAACAGAATTATGATACCAATAGATCATGGGCGCCCATAAGCTGAGTTCCAGGAGGGGCAAACCTCATCTAATTGGCACTTTTAATGCTATATAATAGAAATCTCAGAACAAAAATATAAAAATAAGGCAGCATCATTCAGCCAGGGGGGGGGAGCCCCCCCCCCTGGCTGAATGTCATAGAACTCTAATGAAAATAGCACCATCAGATTCAGCGTATCAGAGAACCCTAATGTAGAGGTTTCAAGCTCCTATCTGCAAAAATGTGGAATTTTATATTTTTTGCCAGAAGAAAAATCACCGATGCGTGTTTTTTTTTTTAGTTGTTTTTTTTTTTGTTTTTGTTTTTCCCAGGGGTGATCGGAATGATTCAGTGGTACTAGAATATCGTTAGAGGGCTATTTCGAACGGAAATTAAAAGTTCTAGTGTCCTTTTTAAGCGACAAAAAAATTGGAGTGCGACTAGGCGCCCTCCCACGCTCATTTTTTTTCCCGAAGTCACCCAATCAAAATTTTGAGATAGCCATTTTGTTCAGCATAGTGGAAAATATAATTAATATGTCTTTGAGGATGACTTAATCCCCCACAGTTCCCGGGGGAAGGGCTGCAAGTTATAAACTTTGCCCATTGTTTACATATATGGTTATTGGGAAGTATACAGGTGCTTTCAGGAGGAATTTTGTCTAGTGGGGGGTCGGGGTTGGAGTAGGGGTTACGGGGGAGGATCTTTTCATGGAGGATATTTCCTTGGGGGAAGGAACATTTCCATGAATTATCTTTCCAGATTTTCCAGCATTATTTAAAAAACGATCAGAAATTAAATAAAAAAAATTTTTTAACTGAAAATAAGGAACAACATTAAAACTTAAAACGAACAGAAATTATTACGTATATGAGAGGGTTCGCCCCCTTTTCAATACCACGCTCTTTACGCTTAAGTTTTTTAGTACTTTCAAAAGAACTATTTATTATAACTAACCGGCATTTGGGATTCTGGGTTTTGTGATTCGAACAAAATTCTAACTTTATTGTAAAGAGCGAGGGATTGACTATGGGGAGAACTCTCTAATTTACGTAATAAAAAGATACGAATATAGAAATTCGTTGCGTAAGTTAATTTGTAAGTTACGGCAGAACAAAATTTCGAGAAAGTCAGTTTGCCAAAAAAAGGAAAATTAATTTGCGAATTTCGTTTTAATTATTCATGTACGGTGAACCAAATTCAAAGCTGCATTAATTCGAAAACGTTCAGAAATTAAATAAAAAAAAACAAGTTTTTTTTAACTCAAAGTAAGGAGCGACATTAAAACTTAAAACGAACAGAAATTATTCCGTATATGAAAGGGACTGTCCCCTCCTCAGCGCCTCGCTCGTTACGCTAAAGTTTGACTCTGTCTCACAACTTTATTTTTTTAAACAATAAAAAACTTTAGCGTAAAGAGCGAGGCGTTGAGGAGGGAACCCCTTTCATATACGGAATAATTTCTGTTCGTTTTAAGTTTTAATGTCGCTCCTACCTTCAGTTAAAAAAACTTGTATTTTTTTTAGTTAATTGCCATAAAACTCTTAAAGTTCCACATTTTTTTAATGAAACTTTGCGTGTTTACATAGTTTGTGCAACTTTGTTCATCTCAGAAATGGACACGAGGCTTTAGGAGACTAATCACGAAGGAACAATCTATCAAATACGGACAGCTTGACGACCAAAATAAAAAATACAAGTTTTTCTAAGAAAATTAAAGAGCAATATTAAAACGTGAAACGAGCAAAAACAAATGTGAATGAAGAGATGGCTAATTTGGTTGGAAATACAAGGTTATTTTCCCCTCATTGAGATTCAAATGGAAATGGAGGGCAACAAGCCCCCCCCCCTTGGTATGCCTTTTCAGCTACTCGTCCCTCTTGACCCCAAAGACATCCGATCCAAATTTTAAGACTGTCATTTTGTTGAAAATTGCCAAAAAGTCCAATAAATATGCTTTCGGGTATGACACGACCCTATAAGCCTCAAGGGCAAGGGCTGTAATTTAGGCAAGCTGCCCTTGTTTACATATAGGTTTGTTGATCTTGAATTTTCAAAAAATGATAAGGGCAATGAGATGACACTTTCAGGGAATGTTGAGGGGGCCTTGAACTAAACAAAAAGACACTCTGTGCATCAGATTGTCCTAAGGGCGTGTCTGCAACATCTAAGAAATGGCAAACTTTATCAACTTGGAACTTCCAGGGAATGTTGAAGGGGATATTGACCAAAATCAAGAGACACTACGTGCATTCAGGTTGTCAAAAGGGTGCAACTCATGAACAGCTAAGCGTATTAAGGTGAAATTTGCAGAAAATGTTAAGGAGGTCGTTGAACTAAGTCAAAAGACACTATGTGCATCCAGTTTTTCAAAAAAGATTACAGTCAGGAATGGCTAAGTGTGCTAAGTTGTTTCAGGAGATACTGCGGGGGATGTTGAATTAAATAAAAAGACACTATATGCACCCAGGTCGTTGAAAGGGGGTATAATCGAAATCTCAGGAACGGCTAAAGGTGTCAAGTTGAAAGTTTTAGAGAATGCCTAAGAAGGATTTTTACCTTAATTAAAAGATGCTACGCGCATCTAGGTTGTCAGAAGGGCGCATCTATAATATCTCAAGAACATCTAAGAGTATTAAGTTGAAACTTTAAGGTATTATTGAACTGGGGGAGGAGCTACACTAAGATTCACAAAAACAATATATATATATATATATATATATATATATATATATATATATATATATATATATATATATATATATATAATTTCAAATTTCAGCTATCCATTCCCATTTCTATACGACTGACAAATCACAGTGAAGATTTCAGGCATAATATTTTTGGAATTGGAAAAGGTAGGAGCTTGGAATAGCAATTTTTCTATATGTGTATCAATCTGGTAAATGATACGAAAACAAGGTATTAGTAGACAATACTTGAGAAGAAATCAAAGTCCATACAGGAATGTCAAGGTAAGTTTTTGAAAGTTTAATCTTCTGCTTCTGTGGTACAATTATGAAGTTAAAATCTGGGAAAACAAGTATCATTAATAAATCTTGATTCTGTTAACTACAGGTGTGACCCTACTGTCGTTTGGGCATAAAATGACAGAAGCCTATCGGCTTAATCTGCATAAAACATTTTGTAAATGTTCTAATTTGCATTTCCGCATTTATCTCCTTCCGCGTTCCATATAAATTATATTTGCACAGACAAAGAAGAAATCGCAATAGTGAAAGTTAAGGGGGCTCAGTGTATATATACAAGGCATAGACGTATGATCATTTAGTTTACCATAAACGTGCTGAGACCAAAACCAAGGTAGGGCACGCTAGTTCAGGAGTTATTTACCTCCTTTAAGTGTTTTTTTTTTTTAACGCTTTTGTTTCCAATCACAGTTATTGATCCCATTGCAGAAGCGTCCTCCTGCAACTTTTCGCAGAAAGATAGGTGATATTTTAAACTGGAGTTATATACTAAATTGTTCTATCCACTAAAATGGACCCATGGTTTTAAATCAGAATTAAAGAAGGGATTTTCAGTTGTATGATTGAAGGTAGAAAGTCTGGGCCCCCATCCATAATTACTGTCGACAACGTAGTCTATAAATTGTCTGGCCTTATACTAGAAATGTCATTTCAAACTTTTTATCTTTCCCCATCTAATCGTACAAAATAAAGTCTAAGCATGAATCAAGGCCGTATCCTGGGGGGTTTAAGGGGTTTGAACCCCCCCCCCCCGAAATATTTGTCCAACTCATAAAAGCTTAACAAAAATAAATATAAACAAATTTTTGATACGTTTTTTAGTTTTTTTTTGTAAATCCCCCCCCCCCATGAAGGGCATGCATGATGGGTGTAAATTGATTAAAAAATTTATCCTACTACCTGGAGAAAGTGACATTAAAAAACGAAAGTATCGGGTGGTCATGGCTTACTGATTTGATTGCACTTCTTGATAATGATGGCGGTGTGTTTTTATGTTTGTATTGAAGGATAAGGCATCATAAAGGTCCATAAGATTTGTTTCTTCTGTTGAAGGTTTTGGTCACAGTTTATAGAATTATCCAGTAAGTTTATCGCAGATCATTTCTGGTCTTCATTCTCGGTGCGAACAAAAAGCTCCTCCCACTTATTTCTGCATTAGCGGGTTAGTCTGTTTCCGTCAATCAATGAGAAATGGTTACATAGTGCATTATTCGTAATAGCGGGTTTCCACTTATTTCCGATTATTTTTATTATAACTAAGTTTCGCGTCCAAGAGGGTTAAAAAGTGCATTATTCGTAATAGCGGGTTTCCACTTATTTCCGATTATTTCTATTATAACTAAGTTTCGCGTCCAAGAGGGTTACAAAGTGCATTATTCGTAATAGCGGGTTTCCACTTATTTCCGATTATTTCTATTATAACTGTAAGTTTCGCGTCCAAGAGAAATCTGACTTGTCTACCCGTGAAAAGATCTAATGCCGCTTATGTTTATATCTGCAAAAACGTTCTCTGGAGCACTCGCACCTCGGTCCGGGTTTTTATAATAGGTGAGATAGGGAATGATCATACTGCTAATTCTATAAACTGTGGTTTTGGTATGCCATTTTTCTTCAGTCCACTGGTTTAATCTTTGAATATAAGACGAAAATTTTGCTATTAATCGATATCTTGAGATTCGGTTTTATCCTTTGACTGAATTGTATTTTGAAATTAGTCATCCATTTCTATTAGATTTTTTGGATACATAGAAAAGCCATGAAAAAAACATGCTATAATAAGAACAATCGATTCCTTGTTTTTTGTTTTGTAAGTTTTATATCTTTCTCTTAGAAAAGTATATATCTTCAAGTTTTTGAAAATGCCTATTGTTTCAGCAGGATTGTAAACAAGGTTATTTGTTCCTAAAATTAAGAAACAGATTGTCAAACATTTAAAATCTTATAAATCAGGATATAGGAAAGGTATGAGGCTCAAGCATTTTCCTTGTGCCACATTTGGGCAGTATATCTATTTCTGAAAGTTTTAATATCGCGAAACAAAAACTGTAAAAGGCCATCAAAGCTATTTTTCTTCAGTCCACTGGTTTAATCTTTGAATGTAAGACGAAAATTTTGCTATTAATCGATATCTGAGGTTCGGTTTTATCCATTTACTGAATTATATTTTGAAATTAGTCATCCATTTCTATTAGATTTTATTGGATACCTTGAAAAGCAATGAAAAACATGTTATAATTAGAACATTTCCTTGTTTTGTAAGTTTTAGTTCTTTCTCTTGGGAAAGTCTGTATCTTCAAGTTTTTGAAAATGCTTATTGTTTCAGCAGGATTGTAAACAAGGTTATTTTTTCCTAAAATTAAGAAATAGATTGTCAAACATTTAAAATCTTATAAATCAGGATTGAGGGAACGTATGAGGCTCAAACCATTTTCCTTGTGCCTCACTTGGGCAGTACATCTATTTCTCAATATTTCAATGTCGTAAATCAAAAACTATACAAGGCCATCAAAGCTCAGTGCCCTTTGGAGGGAAAGTGGGGTACTTCAAATGTCTTCCAAGGGGGTGATTGAGGTCCTGGACTCATTTCTGAGAGTTCATTCATCTTTTTGAATTACTTTCCAAAATAGACAAAACCCCTTATCTACAACTTTACCCTTTTTGTATATCTTTGCATTGAAATACTCTACATTACAAGCAATGGATGCTATAAGCATCATTGCAGCTAGGAATTTTTGGTAATTTCTAGGAATTGGGGAGGGGATTAAGCCAGCTAATGCTTTCCAGGGGTAAAATAGAGTAAAGAAAGTTTTCATTTTAGGGAGATAAATGTCATGACCGTGATCTCCCTGTTAGTTTCGGGGGGGGGGAATTTTATACCAAAAAGTTTCTTTTAATTTGTATTTTATTTACCTAGCCTATTTCCAAATTTTTAATTTAAGTACCTATTAGCATACATTCCCAGTAGCTGTCACATGTGCTTAAATCTCATCGTGATTTTTGCAGGGGTAGGTACTCATGCTAAGCATTATACCTTCGAGAAAAACTCTTTTAAATAACTTATTCTCCTTTTAGTAGACTTGGTGTTAAGAATGATTTTCTTTTCTTGTAAATCTGTAAAAAAAAAGAACTAGAAAATTGTAAAAATCAGTAAAAAAAATTTCCGGCCCGGGATTGGGCCATACCTACACAACCTGAAATCTGCCTTTACGATTTCCCATATGTTCGATATATACATTTGGTATACTAGTTTGAAAACTCCGTCAGTGGCTGGATGATGAACTTTTTTTGCAAGAAGGAAGATCTTGTGTCTCTTCAAAAATTTTAACCTGTTCCCTTACTTAGCACGGTTTATAATCGGCCACAGCCAATTTAAATAGTTCCTACATGGAGTTGGGAAAAGCAACACTCCATTCTGCTCGTATGGGGGTGTGAAAAATTGCTTTCGCCCGTTAGAATGTGCCAATTATTATACTCTTCGTCCAATTCTGATACAAAGTTTAAATGAGCTTTGAATCGTCGTTTCAATCAATTTATATTTACGTTGTGTTTGTAAGCTGTAATTTCTCTTTGATACGAACCGATAGGATCTATGTTCATATTGTTCATAGTTGATTTGTAAAGTGATAAGCTTACTATTCAGTTCTCATCTTTTTCTTTGTTTTCTCTTCTATTTCTTTCCCCGCGGTTTTCTTTTTTTGGTATTTTGTTGTGTTTATTCCTCATATCTTTTTGTGTGACTTACATTGAGAGTAGCCTATGTCAATACCTATAATATGGAATATGGAAGACTTCAGCATAATGAGCAGGGGCTTAGGGAGTTAGCTGCCCCCCACACGTGCGTGATAATCCATGTTGGTCTTAAGTTTTGACGTCACCTAATTGCCTGTGAGAAAAAAGCTTCGTTTTTCGTCAATTCAAACAGTTTGTGGTAACGAACTGTAAGTAAGGAGCGACCCGTGTCAATAGTGACCGAAACTCTAAAAAACGGAATTTCGGTACCAATAGATAAATCAAAACAATTGGCTTGTTATGCTGACTCCGAATATATAAGTTTCATCAAGTTTACTCCTACCCATGAAAGGATACGAGCTTGATAAAATTTGTCCGATTTTCTAAAAAGGGGGAAAACAATTCCTAAAAGTCAAAGAATCTTAATGAAAATCACACCATCAATTTCAGCGTATCAGAGAACTCTACTGTAGGTTGTCTACGGTTTCAAGCTCCTATCGGCAAAAATGCGGAACTTTGTATTTTTTGCCTGGAAAAAGATCACAGATGCGTGTTTATTCTTCAATTTATTTTTTCCCAGGGGTGATCGTATTGACCCAGTGGTCCTATTTTGGAAGAGGGCTCATTCAAAAGAAAATCAGAAGTTCTAGTGCCCTTTTTAAGTGACAAAAAATATTGGAGTGCAGCCCTGCCACGCTCATTTTTTCCCAAAGTCACCCGATTTAAATATTGAAATAACCATTGAAATAATCCGATCTAAATTTTTAAAATCTAATAACTATGTCTTTAAGGATGACTTAAAACCCACAGTGCCCAGGGGAAGGGCTGCAAGCTATGAACTTAGCCCATTGTTTACGTATAGTATTGGTTTTTTGGAAGTATGCAGATGTTTTCAGGAGGGATTTTTCTGGTGAGGGGGAGAGGGAAGTTATATGGTAGGATCTTTGTATGGATGAATTTACTATGGAAAAAAAGAATTTTCCATGGAGGGAGCCGGATTCCCCAGCATTATCTAAAAAACGATCAGAAATTAAATATAAAAACTGAGTGATTTTACTGAAATTAGGAGCAGCATTAAAACTTGAAGCGAACAGAAAGTATTACGTATATGAGGGGGTTTTCCTTCTCGTCAATACCTCGCTCTTTACGCTAAATTTTTTCTTCGCAATTTTAAAAGAGCTATTTATTCTGATTAAACGGCCTTGTTATTCAAGAGTCATTCTTAAAGAATTGAAATAAAATTTGAACTTTAGCGTAAAGAGCTAGGTATTGACGAGGGGATGACCCCCCTCATATACGTAATAATTTCTGTTCCGTTTAGGTTTTAATGTTGTTCCTTACTTTCAGTTGAAAACTTTTTGTTTTTTTATTTAATTTCATTCAAGGGCTCAAAGGTGTAATTTTATATAAAATTGATATTTGTGTTATAGACTGAATTCGAAAGCGTAATCAGGATTTTCCTGATTACGT
Source organism: Artemia sp. Qi Xiang Cuo (assembly GCF_049724085.1). Classification (NCBI taxonomy): domain Eukaryota; kingdom Metazoa; phylum Arthropoda; class Branchiopoda; order Anostraca; family Artemiidae; genus Artemia; species Artemia sp. Qi Xiang Cuo. The sequence continues at coordinate 77,064,848 of NC_142796.1, read as the reverse complement.
AATCTTCCTGATTACGTAAGGATTTTCCTGATTACGATAATCGTAATCAGGATTGCCCCCTGTTTGTGGGATGGTTCCTAAAAGTTGTTTTTTAGCAGTTCGGTAAACTTTTTTCAGTCATGAAAAATTATCAGTTTTTCAAAAAAAAAGTTTCCTAACATAGCATCTTTAGCTAAACTAAAGCATTGAGTTTTCCATCGCATCCAGCTTTTGTATAATAGACTTTTGAAGCGTTTGTTGGAATTTTCAGTATTAAAGGAAAAAAAAATAAATTGGATGCACAAAAACTTTTCAGCTGTAAAAAAATCTGATTGCTTTTTTAGATTCAGAATAAAAGTTTGCACTAAAGAAACTTCCCTAAGTTTTTTTTTCTTCGTTTTTTTCTTTTTTTTTATAATCTAAATAACGTCAACTCTTCAGCTCTAAAAATACAATCTGATTACTTTTTTTATTCAGATTAGAACTTAGTACCGTACTAAAAAAAACTTCCCTGGACTTTCTTTTTCTTTTATATCGAAGTTAGGTTAGTTGTAATTTTCATTTCTATCAAGAATAAGAAGGGCCCTGCCACCCTCTCAACATTCCTTACCTTAAAGTAAAGTTTAAATTTTTCATAAAAGTGCTTGGAAATAATTATCACTTTGAACAAAGTGTGCCCCTAAATGTTTGTTTTTGAGATGGGGGCCCGAAACGCAAAGCGATATTTCATGCCTTAGTTTTTAAAAATTAAAAGCGTGGGTGTTTTCCCTTTGAGGATGTTACCTACCCTTCCATCTTTGTTCATGTAAGTGTGAACCTTTTAGAAACACTTAGAAATATTGCAGTCATAAGATGGAATGTATCAGGCCCTCGGTATACGTAATATACACTTGGTCAAAATATTTTTCTCCAAATGAAGCGGGTAAATTATCATCATATTAATCTGAATAGCCGCAGATGAAAGGTAGAAAATTTGGGACCAATGCATTTCTTTTAAATTAAGCATCTCCTGTTTCCACAGGAAGGTCCACTAACCTTCCCCCAGCAGCAGTTATGCAATGTTGCATAAGCATTAGTATTTCTGCATATTGAAAAAAAATCCCGAAAAAGAAGTTTTTCGAAGAAAAGTAAAGGCCATTTTAAACTAAGATCAGCAGATACAAATACCTGTTAAAATTCAAACTCAAAACGACCAAAAATTACTTTTAAAGAACAGATGAAACACAAAACGAACAGAAATTAAATAAAAAATCATAGCAAAAAAACATACGACAAGTAATAATATGAATGAATAAATAAATCTTAAAGCGAGTAATGCTTAAATTGAATATGCAAGTCAAGCTTAAAACGGAAAAAAAATATTTTGCTACTGAAGTATAAATGAAACCCAGAACGAACAGGAATGAAATAAATAATCAATGCAAACAAACATACAATAGAAGCTAATGTAAATGAATAAATAAATCTTAAAACGAGTGAAACTTAAATTGAATATGCCAATCAAGCTTGAAACGAACAAAACTCACTACAAAAAAGAGTTTGGGTCCTTCTCCGCCTCCTTCTCTCACTCTAAAAGTCCCTCCTTTTTAAATTTCCCTTGGACAATTTCCACGGAACATCTCTCGCGGAAAATCCCCGCGCTAAAAAGCCCCCAATTCTAGCCCTGCTGAAACTTTCCCCCGGATAATTCTTCCAGAGCATCTCCACATGCAAATCTGTGTCGACCAATAAACACGCTTCCGTGATCTTTCTTCTGGTAAAAAAATAACAAAATTCCACATTTTCATGGATAGCAGATTGAAACCTCTAAAATAGGGGTCTCTTATATGCTAAATTCCGTGGTGTAATTTTTATTAAGATCAGTTGACTTTTTTTGGTGGTGGTGGGGGGGGGTCCCTCATTTTTCGAAAATAAGACAAATTTTATTAGGCTTGTAACTTTTTGTGTGTAACATTAAACTTAATGAATTTTATATATTTGGAATCAGCATAAAAAAAATTCTTATGATGCATTAATTGTTATCAAAATTCCGTTTTTTAGAGTTTCGGTTACTATTGGACCAGGTCGGTCCTTAATTACAGTTCGTTACCGCGAACTGTTTGAAACAAATTTTATGCTTAGAATACGTATGCATATACATAATTAACAGTAAAGATTTTTTTTTATCGAGAGTTATTAGAAGTATGCTATAATATGTTCAATTCTAATTTTTTATATAAATAAGGAAACACTCTTAAGCCACTGACTTCTTCCTCAGTTACTTAAATGCCCACTTATGAGATTGAGGGGCTACATTTCTTGAATTTACCAACAGAATGGAAGGATGGTCACTCAGGGCTTCACCATTGGATGAAAAATTACTACGAAGAAAGAAATTGCTTCGATATTTAGCTTGAAACATGTATTCCTTTCGATTTTCAGAAAGCATTGATTGTGTTTATGCCCTTGTTTTATATTACTAAAAAAACAAATTTTTTTTAACTGAAAGTAAGGAGCGAAATTAAAACTTAAAACGAACAGAAATCATTCCGTATATGAAAGGGGCTGCCCCTCCTCAACGCCTCGCTCTTTACGCTAAAGTTTTTTATTGTTTAAAAAAAAAAGTTGTGCGACAGAGTCAAACTGTATTTAAGTTAAGTTACACGTAACTTAGTATTTAAGTTACGCATAGCGATATTAAGCTTTATTATACCGAAACTCCATTAATAAGAATTATTTTCAGAATGAAGCTTTTCCTTATCCTTGCAACCTTGATAGCTCTTGGCAATGCTCAATATGGTAGCTACGAGCCTAGTTACCAGCCAAGCTATCAGCGTAGTACACCTAGCTATCAGCCCAGTTACCAGCCCAGCTATCAACCTAGCTCACCCAGCTATGAGCCGAGTTATGAACCAAGTTATCAACCGAGCTATCAACCAAGTTATCAACCGAGCTATCAACCAAGTTATCAACCGAACTATCAACCAAGTTACCAGCCAAGCTATCAACCCAGCTACCCACCTCCCCCAAGCTACTAATGTCAAGCATTTGTCTGAATTTTCGTTTTTAGATTGAATAAACTATTTTTTTACTATTTTGTTTGTCTTTAAGAAAGTTCATTGTGGACTACTTAATATGTTTAGATCCACTATTGGAATGGGGGGATACTTTAAAGTAATGGAAAAATAGGAATTTTATTAAAATTCTGGAAATGGGTTTCCCCATTCTGGAAATTCTGGAAAAAATGACCATAAATTTTTTTAGAGGGAGTTAGATCAAAAGGTCGTTCACATACGTAGTATTACAACATAGCAGTCTGATCAGAAATTGTATCAGGCATCGACAGGGCTGTTGCTAGGGCTAGGGGTGACAGGGGTAGAACTGCCTTTGACTCCTTCCCCACAAAAAAATTGTTTTAGGTGAAAATCAACAGATCAATGCGATTACTATAATGTAAATCTTGGTTAGGTCTTTCAGTGAAACTTATCATTGGCAGTTGAATCGTCCCTTGTTTAACAAACTTATTCACATTAGGCTTGTTTTTTTAGTAAAACATTGATTTCACAAACGCATTTTATTAGAAAAGGTTGTATACAATTATTACGCAACAGACGCTACAGAGACCATCTGTAGGGCTTTGATTTAGAACCATTTAAACTAACTACAGTAACAAAAATACAGAATCCCAGGTAAAAATATGATATTGTTTTTTAGATGATTTTAATGCCCAGACTGGTCAAAACAGGGATAGATGGTATCCTAGTCTAGTTGAATTTAATGTAGGAAAGAGAAATTGCAACGGTGATAGACTGCTGCAATTTTGTAGGTATAACAATCTAGTTGCAACCAATACAGTGTCGGTCATATAATGGTCCTTAAACTAACAGAATATTCAAATGATGGTACGACGGCTAACATTACTGATCATGTTTTTGAAAACCGAAAACTGGCAGGATCGATAAAAGCTACTAGGGTATATCAGAAAACTGTCATTGATGTTAAAAGTAGAGATCGCCATCTAGTAGTATCTAGAGTTAATTTAAAGCTGAAATCTATGAAGGGTAACTACCTTCCGGGATGTATAATGTTGATAGAATTCAGAATGCGAATTAGAGAGAATTATTAAACAGGAGAGAGTAAAATCTGACAATGCAGAAGATGGATTTTTTTTTATAATGGTTCTGAGAAAAGATTCAAAGACAAAGTATTAGTGGATATTTTTAATTATTTAATTTTTTTAATTATTGTCTAATTATAGTTAAACAATAATTGGGAACAAATAAAGTTGGTTTAAGATATTCCAACCGAGCTTCAAACTTGAAGCTTGAAACTTCGAAAGTAGGGTTCCCTCATACGCTAAATCTGATGTTGTGACCCTCTAGAAGCCATATAATTTTAATGAAAATCACACCATCAGATTCAGCGCATCAAAGAACCCTACTGTGGAGGTTGCAAGCTCATACCTGCAAAAATGTGGAATTTTGTGAATTATGCCAGAAGAAAGCTCATGGATGAATGTTTTTTTTTGTTTTTTTTCTTCTTTTTTTCAGGGGTGATCGTATTGAGCCAGTGGGCCTAGAATGTCAGGAGAGGACTCATTCTAACAGAAATGAAAAGTTTTAGTGCCCATTTTAACTGACCAAAAAAACTGGAGGACAACTAGGCCCCCTCCCACGCCACTTTTTTCCCAAAATCGTCCGCATAGCTGAAAGTCACAATAACTAGGTCTCTGGAGATAAAATGAGCCCCTACAGTCCCTGGGGAAAGATTTTTAAGGTATAAAACGTACCCATTGTTTACGCATAGTATTTGTTATTGGGAAGTATGCATACATTTTTCGGGTGGGGAGGGAAGGACGATTTTTTTGCTGGGAGGATTTTGCACGGAGAGATTTTTCCATGGAGAGGGAGGTTTCCAGGGGGGGGTGAACTTTTCAGGGGAAATTTTACACTGTATGAATTTGCCAGAATTCCTATACGAAATTTCTTTATATGTCTTGCTTTCTCTTTACCGATTTAATTTTACGCTTGGAGATGTTAAGGGTAATTGTCCGAGGTAAATTTTTGCCAGGATTGATTTTTCCAGAGGATATTTCTATGGGGAGGGGGGTTTTCCGTGGAGGTGTAGCCAGATATCCTGGCGTTATTTAAAAAAACGATCTGAAATTAAATATAAAAAAAACAAGTTTTTTTCAACTGAAAGTAAAGATCAACATTAAAACTTAAAACTAACAGAAATTATTAAGTATATGAGGGGGTTGTCCGCTTCTCAACACCTCGCTCTCAAGACCTTCCGAACACTCTCAACTTTGCACGGCGAGAATTTTCCATGGAGACGGAAGTTTCCAGTGGATGAACTTTTAAGAGAAAATTTTACCATGGGGGAATTTGCCAGAATTCCTATCCAAAAATTCTTCATATGTCTTGCTTTCTCTTTACCGATTCAATGTTACGCGTGGAGATGTTAAGGGTAATTTTCCGGGATAAATTTTTGCAACGATTGAATTGTACAGAGGATATTTCTGTGGGGAGGGGGTTTTTCCTTGGAGGTTGAGCCAGATATCCTGACGTTATTTAAAAAACGATAAGAAATTAACCAAAAAATAAGTTTTTTTCAACTGAAAGTAAGGAGTAACATTAAAACTTGAAACGAACAGAACTTATTACGTTTATGGGTGTAGGGGGCTTTCCCCCTCCTCAACACCTCGCTATTTACGCTAAAATTTAAATTTTGTCCCAATCAATTAAAAACGACTTCTGAAACACAAGGTTCGTTTAATTAGAACAATGATTAACTATTTTTAAAGTTCCGAAAAACTGTAGCGTGAAGCGCGAGGTGTTGAGGAGGGGGCAAACCCACCTAATATACGTAATCGTTTCTGTTCGTTTAAAGTTTTAATGTTGCTCCTTACTTTCAGTTGAAAAAAACTTGTTTTTTATTTATTTAATGAAGCTTAGAGACAAATATTTTTCTAAAGGCAATGAAAAAGTATGTCAATTAATGTAAAAGTATATAAAATGAAAAAATAAGTAATTGCAAAAAATACACAAAACAATAACCTACTTACAAAAGCTAAGATACAAACTCCCAGCATCAGGGGTAGATCCAGAGTTTTTCTTAGGGGGGGGGGCAAAATAGGTTGATCTGAAAAACTTGCGTTAGGAGCAAGTTTAATTAACGCAAAATTGCGTTAATTAAGTAAATTACACTACTTTTGACTACGTTAGGGGGTGCGCCCCCCTCGCCCCTGGATCCGCCACTGCCCAGCATTCAGTTCTCTTGAGCAATGCCGAAGCGTCGGACGGATATTTTTAACAATATCGACAGTTTTGAACTTGGTTATCAAACATCAAAATGCCTTTAGACTCAGTGTTTATAAAAAGTAACCCATTTTCAAAGTAGTTTGTTCAAAGTAAAACATTAGAACTAAGATAAAGAAAATCAACTAAAAAATTTTAATTCGGTATTTTTAATTTAATTTTGAATACAAAAAAAAACAATATATTTGACACCTTAATACTTCATAACTGTAGGAAATTAAATCTTTTTCAAAGTGACAACTAGATATATACAATCACTCCTGGAAAAAAAGTGATAATAAAATACAAAAAATGTATCTTCTCAGGTGGAAAATACAGAAATTCCCAGCATTCCGTTCAGGGAAAACATTTATGATTATAGTGGCTTCATATATCAAACTCATGGGTACCCTTGCACTGCAAGCTATAGTTGACGTCATATTTTTGCCGAAATGGCCCCTTATTAAGTTGTTTTCCTTGTGTTTTCTATAATTATACGAACTTTCTTGTGTACTAGTAACTGCACTAACTACTAATAAACAAATACATAGTTAGGATCACCATAAAAAGCTGACTCTTTGATTGAATGTTATCAAAAATTAGGCTCTATTTTCGTTATTGACAAGGATCATTATTTACTTACCATTCATTACTATGAAGAATTTGATTTTTTTTTTTTTTTTTTTTTTACTCCAACCAAAACATATAGAAATTTTCTTTTGTCAAAAACTGGAAAGGGGTCACTCAGTCACAAATTAGGACTTATATTGTTCTTATTAAGACTCAAAATCTATTGGCAGGCAGCCGACAATGGGGCAAAACAAATTTTTTTCATGGTTTTTCCCTATTCTACTCTCTTTCCTTTGGTTTCCTTATAACTACTTTATAGTCCCTAATTTCCAAAGGGGTGGCATGACCCCCCCCCCCACCTGCAGCCGCCCATGTAGAGATCCACAAGTTCTGAGCAATTAGCCAGACGAGGTGGATGTCGGACCACTCATGTTTGAAACTGTTTGCTGATGGGTGGAACCCACTTCAATTTCACTTTACGTGCTGATGAGTACGTGCTGAGTACGTGCTTTAGTGTACGTGCTGATGACCCAGCTCATAAGAACGTGTTGATCTGATTGCTCAATCCACTTAATTAAGTACTTTTTGTCCTCGTTGACAAAAAACTTGGACTCATTATTAATGAAATAAAAAAAATCATTCTTTTTATTAATTGAAAGTCAGGGGCAACATTAAAGCTCAAAACGAACAGAAATTCTTCTGCATATGAAGGGATTGTCCCTCCTTCTCAATAACTTTCTCTTTACGCTACAGTTTGACTTTTGTCCCAGTTATGTGAGAACGGCTACTTTAATCAGAATAGGAAGCTTTTTCAAAAGTGTTAAGAACGAGTAAGTATTTAGGAGGGAACAACCCCTTCATATACGTTATAATTTCTGTTCGTTTTGAGTTTTAGAGTTGCTCTATACTTAAGTTAAGAATTATTTTTATTTATTTAATTTGGTTTCTTAGGACGAATATTCAAGGCAAACTTAAGGAAAGCATACTTTCAAATTTAATTTTCAACAAAAATTTTCAAAAATAAAATTTCCTGGAAGTGTTATTAACCGAAATTATGGAAGGATACCACGTTTTATGACAATCTGTGAGTCATTTCAAGGCATGTTGAGGGGTAAATAAAACTGTATGCGTTTCGTAAAAAAAAAATGTATTACCCGACATTAGTTTTTATATACTGCACGCATTAAAAAAAACCCCTAAAAATGAGTGAATTTATACTTATATATGTTTTTAGAATGTATTGTGTCGACGTTTCTTAGTGGCTCTTATTAATGAACTTTTTTATTTAGGTTAGGTAAACACCCTGGCAGGTTTTTTCAAAATTATCGAAAAATTTCCTTTTAATTTAGTCACCCAAAGGAGGCGCTTTTGAATTCAGCCTTCAATGAATTTTTTTAGTTGTTTGTACGTTTACAGTTTGTTGTTAATGCCCCCTCCCCTGGATAATTCCCTCCCTAGACCAGTACCCCTCGGAAAATTCTCCCTGCGATTAAAATTTTGCTCATTTGATAAAATTACCAGTTCAATCAAAATTCCCTATATTGTTCTTTTTTTCTTCTGTCAAGGGGCGATGCATTCGTACAAATATGCTTTAACTGATTCATTTGGAAATGTCAACATTTCTTACTTGTCACACCACGAATTATTGATTGATTTTGATACCTAAGTCCCCTAAAGAGGTCGCTAATTGATGCTTTGTACTTTTGCCAATTCACCGACAAGAGAGAAAGGCTGAAAATCGAAAAATAAGATTTAAGTATTGTATACCCTTAAAAGCTTGTTTTGAAACCTCGTGCTGGTAATTCGTTGGCTATCTTTCTGTGCTTAAATGTCGGGAAAGATTTGTTAAGTGGTTTCCTTTTGTTGACTTTGAAAATTTCAATTTTTGTCTTCAATTTGAAAATTAAAATTTGACAACTGATTTTGAAACTTTGATCCAGGTTGCAGCTGTAGCTAGCAACCTAGTAAGAGACGATCAGGTCCCATAGTATAAAACAAAATAGTCCATAACCCCTAAAAATAGAGTAAAATCGAAACACAAAGTACATTATTAGAATCGCCTTGTCCGAAAATATAGGAAACCTACAGCTCCTTGGCCTGAAGAGCGAGGAAAGTCCATTGGCTTGAAAAACAAGAAAAGTGACTGCAAGCATTCTGTAACGACGGTATATTTTTTTTCTCTCTCCGTTTTTTCTTTCAGGAACATCATAGGAAGTTGTTTACGGCTCATTTTAGAGACAATTACTGAATCAAGTACCTTTTGTAATTATCAAAAACTAGTTTTTAAAATGAAATCAATTTTTACAAAAAAAATTGTTCTTTCATATAAAACTCGAGTAGTAAATGTTATTAACATCATCCAGCATAGGAAGATCAAAATGCAATTTCATTTTTATTTACATAAAGGCTCGGCATTTTGTATAAACCCTTAGCTGAAAAGATAGCGAGGTCATTCAAGGCATCCGATCAACAAGCAGCTGTGAGTATTAAGTCAAAACAATATATTGGAACTAGCAAGCACATCCCACCTGAATTTCACAATGATCTGTGCTCTTTCGTTTATAAGTGTAGCAAGGCAGAAAAATGTGACGACTCACGGACTTTTAAGGTATTCTTCCATGACCAAGTGGACTTGAATTATGCAATCACAAAACCACGAAAAATAGGATATGAAGGGCATAGAGTTGATCCTTTTCTGTTCCTTCACAGGAGATGTTATAGGTGTTAAAAAACTGATGCCCACCTGGCCAAAGACTAAAGGAACGCAATGATTTGTTCTCACTGTGCTCAGCCGGGGCATATGAGCTCGCACGATTTTTCGGGGGAGAGGTACCTTAGCTGTGTCTCTTGTAAGTCGGATAGGCATAACTGCTATTCACTTCGCTGCCCTGAAAATAAGAAATTGGTGTCCGTGAAAACCATAACAGTGTAGCTGACTCTGCAATAAATGGACAGTAACGGGAGCATTTCAATCGTATCCTGGAACATAAGCGGTGGGGCTTGTGAGAAGCTTCCTCTTCTAGAGTCGCTGTTAGAGTAATTCGGTATCGTATCTCTTCAAGAACATTTTCTTTCCTGTTACCGGTTGCCTCTTATGCCCCATATCCTTCCTGACGCTCTTTTCATAGTGTCTTCAGCAGCATTTCGCCGGCAGAACTGAGGTCGCCCCAGCGGAGGCCTCGTAGTGCTAAGCAAGTATCAACTCCAAACCCTAGAAATTAGTGAACGCTTTGTCGTCGTAACTTTTAATGATCTTGCTGTCATAAATGTGTACTTATGTACTAACTAAGGTGACCAATCATCCGAGCTCCCTTTCACCTCTGCTTGTCAGAGGCTAGCGAGATTTGCGAAGAAAACCCTCCGTTTTTTTCGTAGATGTTTTATCACAGGTGATTTTAATTGTGATTTAGCCCGTTCTGAATACCCATGTTCTGAAACTATTATTAGTATGCTGCCTCCTTCAGTCTCATTACTTAGTAGGAACAAGGACTTTACATACATATCACAGGCTAGCACTACGTCAAAACTGGACCATTTACTGTATTCAGGCAGCCCAGTTCAATGTGTGATAGTAATAGACGATCAGGCCACCAATCTCCCTATGCGTGTCCTGATGCCTTTCTCGGGGACAAAAGCTGATGCTCTCAATCCAAATAGTTCTTGAAGAAGATGTGGAGTAACTTATGCGTACCGGAATTTCGTGAGTCTTCCGACCGTATCCTAGGGAAACTGAAGGTTCCATACCATCTGTCACAGCCAAGTTTCAACCTAAGTGAAAATGAGTTAAGGTTACAACTAAACCTGTACTATGAGCTAATAATAATATGTACTGAAATGTGCTGATAAGGCGGTAGTTCCAGTGAGGTAGATACGTTGCAAGAATGAGAAATACAGGTGGTCTAGTAACTCACTTCTAGTGTCGGCCTGTACTACGCCAAAGTGGCGGTTGCGGCTCTGCAGTGAGTGCGAGAGGCCAAGCACCGGGGTTGTAAATGCGGTCGAGATTTATTCTAAGAGAATATTCAGAAATGCTCTGCCGGAGCATCTAGTGGCGGTCAAGTCGGTCACAGCCGAGAAGATTGTAAATAACCCTAATTACCTTTGGTCTCGTCCTCTTTCTGGGAAGCAAAACCATGAGGGCCCCGATATCATCCCAGAGTCTTAGTGGGTTGCCCATTTCAAAAGTCAGTTTGTAAAGCCCAACAGCAGTGCAGAAATTTATTTCGATAGTGAGACGGCTTTGTTGCTTGATTCTATTCAAAAACCAAATTCTATTGCGATAACACCGTCTGCTATTAAGGAGGCTGTGTTGAAGCTTAGAAAGAAAAAAATTCTCGGCTGGGGCGGACAGTATTTGTGCTGAGCATTTTATCGCCGCAAGTGACCTCCTCTATAACCACCTTGCATTACTTTTGGAAATGGATTTTGACGTCTGTTTTATGCATTGTAGTGATTAGCCCAATTCTGAAAAAGAATAAACCAAAATCAGTTCTAGTGTCGGCCTGTGCTATGCCAAAGTGGTGGCTGTGACACTGGAATGAGTGCGAGAGGCCAAGCACCGGGGTTGTAAATGCGGTCGAGATTTATTCTAAGAGAATATTCAGAAATGCTCTGCAGGAGCATCTAGTGGCGGTCAAGTCGGTTACAGCCGAGAAGATTGTAAATGACCATAATTACCTTTGGAAGTCTTGTCCTCTTTCTGGGAAGCAAAACCATGAGGGCCCCGATATCATCCCAGAGTCTTAGTGGGTTGCCCATTTCAAAAGTCAGTTTGTAAAGCCCAACAGCAGTGCAGAAATTTATTTCGATAGTGAGACGGCTTTGTTGCTTGATTCTATTCAAAAACCAAATTATATTGCGATAACACCGTCTGCTATTAAGGAGCCTGTGTTGAAGCTTAGAAAGAAGAAATTATCTGCTGGGGCTGACAGTATTTGTGCTGAGCATTTTATTGCCACAAGCGACCTCCTCTATAATCACCTAGCATTACTTTTGGAAATGGATTTTGACGTCTGTTTTATGCATTGTAGTGATTAGCCCAATTCTGAAAAAGAATAAACCAAAATCATCATGTTCATCATATAGGCCAGTGACTGTGTCAAGCGTTTTCGCAAAGATAATTAAGCTCCTGATCGTTGACCACTTAAAAGAAATACGTATTATGTCACCATTTCAGTTTAGGTTTCAGTCGGTTTAGGTTGCTGCCATGCCGTTACAAGTCTCTGTAATGTGTTCAGACATATAGAAGCATCTGGGAGCGCTCTGGTCCTCGGAGCATACAAAATTATGAATACTTTTGGTTCCCTTATATACTTGAAGGCCATGTTTGAGCTGCATAACCTTGATGTGTGCGTTGAGGTAGTTTCTTCATTATATGTATAGGCATCTAAAAGTTCGTTTGAAGTTGGGAAATGTAATTCTAGATAGTGAGCTCCCTGTTTTCATCGGAATAAAACAAAGAGCCATCACCGATTATCTACAACAATTCATCTCTTCCTGCGCATATCAGCCTACCTCTTAGTTGCATTTCAAAGGGACAGGTACATTCGTGCTTTGTTATGCGGATGGTCTGTTAAATCCGTGCCGGTCAATAGCTAGTCTTGAACAGAGGCTTGAAAACCTATCTCATAGATATCCAATAGGACTATGTATGAATGCTGTGAAGTCCCAAGTCCTCTTCTTTATTTACACGGTAGTTATGTGCCCGATAGTATCAGTCTAGGTGATAGTGAGGTGGCACTCACCATTGTACTAAGATACGAGGGCTATTCAGAAACTAGGGAACGTTTCCGTCTGAGGTCGCTAGGCGATCACGTATGTCTTGGTGTGCACGTGCTCGTAGCTTCAGCCACCATCCAGCCGTGAGAACGAGAACATCTCCGCGCTGCCCGTTTGCCCAATATTCCAATTTAAAATGTGCGCTGCAATTTCAAATCCTACCAGTTTTGAAGTGCGGTCCGTAATACGGTTTTTGTTAGCGAAAAATCGATAGAAATTCATCGGCAACTGTGTGAAGTGTATGGCAACGGCCTAATGAATGAACGTTCTGTGCGAGAATGGTGCATCCGGTTTAAAAATGGCCGAACCCACGTGCATGACGAAGAAAGAAGTGGACGCCCGAGCATTGTGAGAGACAATCTTGTCGCCAAAATTAACGGGAAGATTCTGGAAAACTGTCGCTTCACAATAACGGAGCTTTCGCTTTTCTTCCCACAAATTTCACAGACTTAGTTGTTTGAAATTGCGACTCACAAGCTTGGCTACCATAAATTTTGTGCAAGATTGGTGCCATTAATGCTTACAGACCTCCATAAAGGTCAGTGAATGGGAGCAGCCTTAACATTTCTTGACGCTTACCACACACATGGTGATTGTTTACTGGATCGAATCGTAACGGGTGACAAGACATGGGTTAAGCACGTCAATTGCGAGACAAAATTGCAGTCTATGGAATGGGGGCAGACAAGTTCCCCCAAAAAAACAAAAACATTTTTGCAAATCTTGTCAGCAAGGAAGATTACGGCTACTGTTTTTTGGGATAGGCAAGGAGTGCTGCTTATTGACTTTCTCAAGCGTGGTGCAACAATCAACTCTGATCGGTACCGCCAAACATTGCGCAAGCTTAGAAGAGCAGTGCAAAACAAGCGCCGAGGAAAGTTATCGTCAAAAATTTTGTTTTATCATCACAATACCCGACCTCACACGGAAAATCGAACTGCAGAACTTACTGTCTCATTCAAAAGGGAGATTCTCTCACATCGACCTTACAGTCCCGACTTACCACCGAGTGGTTTTCACTTGTTCCCAAAGATGAAGAACTGGCTAGTGACACAGCGTTTTGTTGATGACGACGAGCTCCGGGCGTGCGTCACTGAGTGGCTGAGATCGCAGGCAGCGGATTTCTATGACGAAGGAATTTCGAAACTTGTCCACCGCTACGCTAAGTGCTTTAATTTTTTAGGTTATTATGTTGAAAAGTAGCATTTTAGTCACTCTTCAGATTTATATAATAATGTATTTTTCCTGTACCTAGATTTTGTTTTATTACAAAACGTTCCCTAGTTTCTGAATAACCCTCGCATTTAGGTCTCCCGATTGGGTTTTCGATTAAGAATACACGAAAGCTTTTGCATCGGAATGCTGAACACAAACTTAGAATTCCTTATACTACTCTGGCTACATCGCAACTTAATCTGGAACGGAAAGCCCTTTCTCGAATATATAATAGTGTGGCTCTTCCGTATATTCTATATTTGACCTCATTTTGGGACATTTTTACTGAATCTGATAGGCGAGTGTCGCGAAAGTGCTATTTTAAGTACGCAAAGTTTTTGCTTCAGGCCCCTCGGTGGTTAAAGAATAGGTGCATTGTTAATTGTTTCAAACAGTTCGTGGTAACGAACTGTAAGTAAGGAGCGACCCGGCTCAATGGTAACTGAATTTCTAGAAAACGGTATTTTGATACAAATAGATACATCAAAAGAATTATATTTTAATGCTGATTTCAAATATATAACTTTCATCACTTTTAGTCCTACCCATCAAAATTTACGCGCCTGAGAATATTTGGCTGATTTTTGAAAAAAGGGGGAAAGGCCCCCTAAACGTTATAGAACCCTAATGAAAATCACACCATCATATTCAACGTATCAGAGAACCCTACTGTAGAGTTTTCAAGCTCTTATCTACAAAAATGTGGAATTTTGCAGTTTTTGCCAGAAGAAAGATCACGGATGCGTGTTTATTTTTATTATTATTTTATTTTTTTTTATTTTTCCCAGGGGTGATCGTATCGACCCAGTGGTCCTAGAATATCGTGGGAGGGCTTATTGGAATGGAAATTAATAGCTCTAGTGCCCTTTTTAAGTGATCAAAAAATGGAGGGCAACTTGGTCTCCTCCCAAGCTCATTTTTTTCCAAAGTCACCAAATTAAAAATTTTGAGATAGCCATTTTGTTGAGCATGGTCCAAAATATTACAAATATGTTTTTTAGGATGACTTAATCACTCGAAGCCCCCAGGGGGAGGGCTGGAAGTTATGAACTTTACCCAATGTTAACATATAGTATTGGTTATTCGGAAGTATACAGACGTTTTCAGGGGGAATTTTTTCTGTTAGTGGAGGATGGGGATGGGTCGGAGGTTATATGGGAGGATTTTTTCATGAGGGAAGTTTTCATGGGGGAAGGGACATTGCTATGAAGGGGGTGCCAGTTTTCCCATCACTATTTTAAAAAAATCAGAAATTAAATATAAAAAAACAAGTTTTTCAACTGAAAGTAAGGAACAACATCAAAACTTAAAACGAACAAAAAAATATTAGCTATATGATTGGGTTCACCTTCTAGTCGATGCCTCGCTCTTTAAGCCAAAGATTTTTTAGTACTTTCATAAGAGCTATTTATTCTAATTAACGGCCTTTGTGATTAAGGGGTCATTTTTAAAGAATTGGAACAAAATTTTATTTACTTATTCAATGACGATGAACCAAAATAAAAGCTGCATTAACTAAAAAACGATCAGAAATTAAATAAAAACAAACAAGTTTTTTAAACTGAAAGTAAGGAGCGACATTAAAACTTAAAACAAACAGAAATTATTCCGTATATGACAGAGGCTATCCCCTCCTCAACGCCTCGCTTTTGACACTAAAGTTTGACTATGTCACACGACTTTATTTTTTAAAACAATAAAAAACTTTAGCGTAAACAGCAAAGTGTTGAGGAGGAGGCAGCCCCGTTCATATATGGAATAATTTCTGTTCGTTTTAAGTTTTAATGTTGCTCCTTACTTTCAGTTTAAAAAACTTGTTTTTTTATTTAATCGCGTAATAGAACTATTTCAAGCCAGGGATGAACAGTTTCAGAAACTGAATAACCAGTCTTCTTCTCACCCGTGGAAAGGCGTACTATTTTAGATTTGGTATTATTAGTAATTTGAGTGTATCTTTATGACATGTTTGTTTTGTTTTATTTTATTGCACTCCATCGTTTATAGATGGGTAATAAACATCGTTTATAGATGGTTTATAGAATGGGAAAATTAATTCATTCATTCATATTGATTTATATAGCTTATTGTAAATATTGACAAGAATATCAGGGTTATAAAGATGTGTAAAACCTAGTAAAGAGCAAACCGAGGCATATAGCAGCTAGAAGTTAATACAATAAAAGCATCCTTTAAAAAGTCTTATTATAAAGAATGAACTACTAGCTAATAGCAACTGAAATATTAATTAATAATAGTAGTCATAGCTTTAGCGGTGGTATTATGGCCGGTGTAAACCTCTATTTAGTTCTTTATTTGTATGCCTTTTTATAGTTGGCAGATGTAATGGTTTACGTAAATTCCAAAGATAGACGATAAACGTTGGTACATGGTCTTTATTAAATAACGTGAGAATGCACATATAGAAAATAAGGTAGCACAAGAACAACTAGCTACGAAGAAGGCGAAAGATGGACTACCTTTAGAAATGAGCCAAGAATATAACTTTCCTGGAACGGAAGTTCGAGCTATTGGTTGTTCAACCATGCCTGGGAACGGACCCTTTCCCACGACTAGCCTTAGTCCCAAAAGCCCCCCCTGGACTGTTCTCGTTGACATATACATGGCCAAATCTCTAAGAAACGAGACACCAGAAAAAGCCTTCTCGAATTTATGTTCCAAATACTTTACAGATTCTCCCCCCTGTTTTAAGTTAAATTTCCCAAATTTGGATTATCCCCTGCTCGTTAAACCCTCAAACTTTAATTGAGTTCAAAACATTCCCTTACCAAATTATTCACTTCTCGCCTACTAACATTCTACAGCATGAACTAGTAAACAATTACATAATACAAACACTACACACTACTTGCATAAGTAAAAACTTACATAGTATAAATAAACCACCCTAACAACCGTAGTCGGAAACTGGATATTTTAACACTTCACTTTTCTCTGTATACTTTAAAATAGACTTGTTCCCAATACCCCTGAATTTGACGAGTACAAGGAAATTTGGGATTATGTATAAAGTTTGAATTAGGGCAAAAGGAATGACCGGGAAAGGCTAATTAATCCTGAAAATACCATCGACAAATAAAGGAAATTACAGAAACTTTAAAAATCTTACCATGTTGCAATGACGTTAAGATATTATTCCCAATAAAATCCTCGGGGTTTTATTGCTGCGGAACGCCTCGGTTTAGACCTATTTGGTTTTTCTCTACTAACTTGTGGTTCGACAAATGGCAGTACTACTGTTGATATCTCTACATACCTATAAGCGCTACGCATTAAAACCATCCCGTGAGGCATCAACCACATCCCACTAGACCACAAAACCAGCCCCCTTTCCACCTTTTTTTTTTCTCATCCCACGGGACCTCAAAACCGGCTACATTTTCATTGGTAGCCAAACCGCCCTGCGAGGCATCAGTACCATCTTGCAGTGCAACAAAAAAAAACATCCCGTGAGGCATCAGTACCATCCCACGGGACCTCAAAACGAGCTCCCTTTCCATGGGTAGCCAAACCGCCCTGCGAGGAATCAGTACCATCTCGCAGTGCAACAAAAAAAAACATCCCGTGAGGCATCAGTACCATCCCACGGGACCTTAAAACCAGCTCCCTTTTCCTGGGTAGCCAAACACTCTGTAAACCTCTATTTAGTTCTTTATTTGTATGCCTTTTTATATTGGCAGATGTAATGGTTTACGTAAATTCCAAAGATAGACGATAAACGTTGGTACATGGTCTTTATTAAATAACCTGAGAATACACAGAGAAAATAAGGTAGTACAAGAACAACTAGCTGCGACGGAGGTGAGCTATGGACTGTCTTTAGAAATGAGCCAAGAAATTAAATGTCCTGGACCGGAAGTTCCAGCTCTTGGTTGTTCAACCATGCCTGGGAACGGGCCCTTTCCCACGACTCGTCTTAGTCCCAAACGCCCCCCCTGGACTGTTCTCGTTGACATATACCTGGCCAAATCTCTAAGAAACGGGACACCAGAAAAAGCCTTCTCGAATTTATGTTCCAAATACTTTACACCGGTATACTTTCCTAGGGTATGGTGCAATATTTGATTTTATTAGCTGTCTTATTCTTTCAAGTTCGTCTCCTACTTTTTAAATTAAGAAGTCGTAGGTTTTTTCCTGTTTGTAATTTATCTTTGTAAGTTTCATAAAGGTTATATATTATTTAGCTACTTAGTTTTGGTACGTCTTAATAAATGGTATAAGATGATACATGAATATATAGGGCTAAGGCAAAAGACATGGAAAAATATCCGAGATAATGATAATTATAGTAAAGAATAATCCAAATCATGGTTGAAGCAGTCTCTGCAGCCTAAAAAGAGCCGAACCGCAGCCTATAGCAACCTAATCAGGTTTGCAGCGGTAGCTAGCAACCTAGTAAGAGATATCAAACAGTTCGTGGTAACGAACTGTACGTAAGGAGCGACCCGGCTCAATGGTAACCGAAACTGTAGAAAATGGAATTTTGATACTAATAGATACATCAAAAGAATTAGATTTTAATGCTGATTTCAAATATATAAGTTTCATCAAGTTTAGTTTTACCTATCAAAAGTTACGGGCCTGAGAAAATTTGGCTGATTTTAGAAAAAAAGGGGGAAAGACCCTCTAAAAGTTATAAAACCTTAATGAAAATCACACCAACATATTCAGCGTATTAGAGAACCCTACTGCAGAGGTTTCAAGCTCCTATCTACAAAAATGTGAAATTTTACATTTTTTACCAGAAGAAAGATCACGGATGCGTGTTTATTTGTTTGTTTGTTTTTTGTTTGTTTTTTTCCCCCAGGGGTGATCGTATTGACCCAGTGGTCCTAGAATATCGTGGGAGGGCTCATTCGAACGGAAATTAAAAGTTCTAGTGCTCTTTTTAAGTGACCAAAAAAAATAGAGGGCAACTAGGACCCCTCCCACGCTCATTTTTTTCCCAAAGTCACCCGATCAAAATTTTGAGACAGCCATTTTGTTCAGCATGGTTGAAAATATGATAACTATGTCTTTTAGGATGGCTTAATCCCCCGAAGTCCCCGGGGGGAGGGCTGAAAGTTATGAACTTTACCCAATGTTAACATATAGTATTGGTTATTGGGAAGTATACAGACGTTTTCAGGGGGGATTTTTCAGGTAGTGGGGGGGGGGGAGTGGGTCGGGGGTTATGCGGGAGGATCTTTCCATGAAGAAAGTTTTCATGAGGGAAGGGACATTTCTATGAAGGGGGTGCCGGATTTCCCAGCATTATTTAAAAAAAGATCAGAAATTGTATATAAAAAAAAAACAAGTTTTTCAACTGAAAGTAAGGAGCAACATCAAAACTTAAAACGACAGAAAACATTACGTATATGATTGGGTTCACCCGCTAGTCAATACCTCGCTCTTTAAGCCAAAGATTATTTAGTACTTTCATAAGAGCTATTTATTCTAATTAACGGCATTTGTGATTAAGGGATCATTTTTAAAGAATTGGAACAAAATTCGAACTTTAGCTTAAAGAGCAAGGTATTGACTAGGGGGCGAACCTCTAATATACGTATTAAAAATATATGAATATAGAAGTTCGTTACGTAAGTTAATTCGTAAGTTACGCATATTTATTACTAATAAAAACGTTCGTAAATAAAATTAAACAACTTTCGAGGAAGCCAATTGACCAAATAAAAGTAAATTTAGTATGCAAATTTTGTTTTAATTATTCATGTACAGTGAGCCGAGATCAAAATCTGCATTAATTTAAAAACGTTCAAAAATTAAATAAAAAAAATTAAATAAAGTTTTTTAACTGAAAGTAAGGAGCGACATTAAAACTTAAAACGAACAGAAATTATTCCGTATATGAAAGGGGCTGTTCCCTCCTCAATACCTCGCTCTTTGCTCTAAAGTTTTTTATTGTTTTAAAAAATAAAGTTGTGTGACAGATTAAAACTTTATCATAAAGAGCGAGGCGTTGAGGAGGAGACAGCCCCTTTCATATACGGAATAATTTCTGTTCTTTTTAAGTTTTAACGTCGTTCCTTACTTTCATTTAAAAAAACTTGTTTTTTTTATTTAATATAGTAAAGGATGAACTCTACCCCATAGTAACTGAAATATTAAAACATACATAAAGGACCAGTATAGAAGGATGACAGATTGCTTATAATAAAAAACGAATTCTAGTCTATACTAAATGAAATGCTTATTTATATTTAAGAATTGGTAGAGTTAATTATAAATGGAGATTATATAGGTTTCGTCAGTATCGTGGCTGCAGAGATAAAGAGCAACTTCAAGATTGATGAATTATCTGCCTGCTACATTATCTAGTTCTAATGAAAACAGCTATTCAGAAATTATAGATATTTTTCCGTTGGCGAAAAGATCCCCCAAGAAACAAAAAAGAAGATCTGCAAATAGAAAGAAAACAGAAATTCTAACCGATACTCCGGCCAAAGTAAAAATTCATCAAGAGGAAAAACAGAAATATAAGAAACGAAAAGAGTTATAAATGAAGAAACTAAGCTAGATATACGTAAATTCTAGTAATATATAAACACTTTTCTCGCAATATAGAAATTTCGCATGCAAATATAAGTGGTACCAACTCATATTCTTTTTTTATTATTAATTAAAAAAAAAATTTCCACAAAACATGTTTTTCAAAGAAAAGTAAAGAGCTCCATTGAGCCAAGAATGGGCAAAACTAAAGTCAAATAATCTTGCAAGCGTAAAACTGCCACAAATCATTATCAATAAATATAGGCTAGTCTTTTTCATGGTCTTTTTATATCAATAGTCTTTTTTATGGAAAAATAATATTGTACATCTTTACAGTTTTCAAACAGTTCGTGGTAACGAACTGTAAGTAAGGAGCGACCCGGCTCAATGGTAACCGAAACTCTAGAAAACGGGTTTTTGATACAAATAGATATATCAAAAGAATCAGATTTCAATGCTGATTTCAAATATATAACTTTCATCAAGTTTAGTAGTACCCATCAAAAGTTAAGCGCTTGAGAAAATTTGGCTGATTTTCAAAAAAAGGGGGAAATACCCCCTAAAAGTTATAATCACACCATCATATTCAGCGTATAAGAGAACCCTACTGTAGAGGTTTCAAGCTCCTATCTACAAAAATGTGGAATTTTACGTTTTTAGCCAGAAGAAAGATCACGGATGCGTGTTTATTTGTTTGTTTGTTTTTTTTTGTTTTTTTTCCCAGGGGTGATCGTATCGACCCAGTGGTCCTAGAATATCGAGGGACGGCTCATTCGAACGGAAATTAAAAGTTCTAGTGCCCTTTTTATGTGACCAAAAAAAATGGAGGGCAACTAGGGCCCCTCTCACGCTCATTTTTTTCCCAAAGTCACCCGATCAAAATTTTGAGAGCCATTTTGTTCAGCATGGTCGAAAATATGATAAATATGTCTTTTAGGATGACTTAATCCCCCGAAGTTCCCAGAGGGAGGGCTAAAAGTTATGAACTTTACCCAATGTTAACCTATAGTATTGGTTATTGGGAAGTATACAGAAGTTTTCAGGAGGTTTTTTTTCTGGTAGTGGGAGGGAAGGGTGGATCGGTGGTTATGTTGGAGGATCTGTTCATGAAGGAAGTTTTCATGGGGGAAGGGAAATTGCCATGAAGGGGGCGCCGGACTCGCCAGCATTATTTATTGGTTATTGGGAAGTTTACAACCATTTTCAGGAAGGATTTTTTCTAGAGGGGGGGGGGGCTAGAGGAGGGGGTTACACTGGAGAATATGTACGTGGAGGATGTTTATTTGGGGTATGGGAAATTTCTATGAAGGGGGCGCCGGATTTCCAAGCATTATTTTAAAAACGATCAGAAATTAAATAAAAAAAACAAGTTTTTTGAACTGAAATGTAAGAAGGAATATTAGAACTTAAAACGAACAGAAATTATAACGTATGTGAGGGGGTTCTCCCCCAAGTCAAAACCATACTCTTTACGCTACAGTTTTTTTTATTGATTTAAAAAGAGATATCTATTCTAATTAAACGGCCTTTGTGATTCAGGGGTTTGTGAATAAAAATTTTTTTTAACTTTTAACGTAAAGAGCGTGGTATTGACTAAGGGGAGAACCCCTTCATATACGTAATAACATATACGTAATAAAAAAAAACAATAAAAAAACAAGCGATAAGGCTCAATTGTAATCGAAACTTTTAAAAACGGAATTTTGATGTCAATAAATGTATCAAAAGAATGTGTTTATAATGATGATCCTAAATATATAAATTTTATTAAGTTTAGTATTACTCATCAAAGGCTACGAGCCTGAGAAAACTTAATCGATTTTTCAAAGAGGGGGAAACATCCCCTACAAGTGAAAGAATTTTAATGAAAATCACACCGTCAGATTCAGCGTATCAGAAAACCCTATTACATAGGTTTCAAGCTCATATCTGCAAAAATCTGCAACTTTGTATTTTTTGCCAGAAGATAAATATACCAATATAGAAGTTAGTTACGCAAGTTAATTTGTAAAGACATCCATTTAGCAAAAGAAAAGTAAAATTTTTGTGCAAATAAAAGCTGCATTAACTAAAAAACGATCAGAAATTAAATAAAAAAAACAAGTTTTTTAAACTGAGAGTAAGGAGCGACATT
This sequence comes from Artemia sp. Qi Xiang Cuo, assembly GCF_049724085.1. Lineage (NCBI taxonomy): Eukaryota > Metazoa > Arthropoda > Branchiopoda > Anostraca > Artemiidae > Artemia > Artemia sp. Qi Xiang Cuo. The sequence continues at coordinate 77,042,387 of NC_142796.1, read as the reverse complement.
AAAACTTAAAACGAACAGAAATTAGTCCTTATATGAATAGGGCTGTCCCTTCCTCAACACCTCACTCTTTACGCTAAATTTTGAATCTGTCTCACAACTTTATTTTTTAAACAATAAAAAACTTTAGCGTAAAGAGCGAGGCGTTGAGGAGGAGACAGCCCCATTCATATACGGAATAATTTCTGTTCGTTTTAAGTTTTAATGTTACTCCTTACTTTCAGTTTAAAAAACTTGTTTTTTTTATTTAATCTTCTATAAGAATCCATAGTTTGGGTTGGTTGCTATTTGTATGCTGAAGAAACTTTTTCGTTAATCCTGAAACAAACAGTATTTTTAATTAATTAGCTTCTGAAGTTGAGCTGAAAAATAATACTTGATATCATTCCCAAAAGATTATATCTATGCTCTTTGATCAACCTGGATACACTTACACTCTTTTGATTTGTTTAAATTGTAAAGAGCAGAAGTAGTAATAGTAGTAGCCCCGATACTTTCAACTTAATACCCCCAGTCGTTCTCGATATATTGATGAGGTGTTATATTGACAACAATAAACACAAGGCCTTTTGATTTATTTTAAAACAACATTTAGTTTTAAAGTAAAATGGGCTAATTGAATAATTGTGGGGGTTGACCTGCCAACTATCTCTAAGGACATAGTTGCTGAACTTTTCTATTATGTTGAACAAAATGGCTGTCTAAAAATTTTGACAGGATGCGTTTGGAAAATGCATGGGCTTGACAGAAGGGCTGCTTGCCCTCTAATCTTTTGTACTCTTAAAAAGGACACCAGACACTCGCGCTGTAATTGGATTGCAAGAGGGAGGACTTCCCCTTCATATATCTAATAAAAACATTTTAAACAAGTAAATAAAAGTGAAAACATTTTAAATGTATTTCGTTTTCAGTAAAGTGCAAATTATGTTCTAATCTTGAGAAGGTATGGGGGCTGTCAGCCCTACTCATCTTAATTTTTGCTCGTTTTGAGTTTGATGTAAATAAACAAAATATGCTTAAAATGTTCTAAGTTTTTAAACTCTAATAAATTAAAAAAATTTAAACATTAAGGAATATATGTCAGTATATGTATGCTAAACTTCATCCTCAGCCATTTCTTTTTAGTGAAGTGCAAATTATGTTCTGATCTTGAGAAGATATGGAGATTGTCAAAAACATAATTTGCAGAACCTTCAACTACACTTAACAAAATGGCCACCTCACAATTTTGACTAGATTCGTTTTGAGAATTGATGGGCACGGGAGGGGCTTGTTGTCCTCCAATCACTTTTGACTAATAAAAAGGACACCAGCCTTTTCAATTTCCAATCGAATGAGCCTTTTTCGAAGTTTCAACAACAACAAATGGCCATTTCAAAATTTCTATCAGGTGCATTTCGAGAAAATATCAGGTTGGGGAATTTTAAAAAGGGAACTAGAGCTTCTGATCACCAATCCAATGTGTCCACTCCAAAGTTTATACGATCACCATCTCTATATAAACCTTATAAGTCCCCAGGACATAACTTACAACTCTTGCCCTGAGGGCTGTGGGCGGTTGTCATCCTCAAAGACAATTTCCGGACCATTCAATTACGTTGAACAAAATGGCTAATTGAAAACTTTTATTGGATGTGCTTGGGGAAATGGTGGGTGTGAGAGGTGGGTTAGTTGCCCTCCAATCACTTTCAACTATTAAAAAGGGCACTGGATCTTTCAATTTGCAATCGAATGAGGTGTTTTTGAAGTTTCTTCGACAACAAATGGTCATTTCAAAATTTCCATCAGATGCATTTTGGAAAAATACGAGTTTTTTTTTGGGGGGGGGGGATATCTACCCTCTGATCACTCTGAATCTTAAAAAGGGCACTAGGACTTCTTATTACGAATCCAATGAGCCCCCTCTGAAGTTTATACAATCACCGTTTCTATATATACATTATATGCCCCCAGGGCATAACTTATAACTCTTAACCTGAGGGATGTGGGGGGGTTGTCATCCTCAAAGACAAAATTTTGGAGCTTTCAACTATGTTGAACAAATCGGGAATTGACGGTAGTGGGGGAGGCTTGTTGCCCTCCAATCACTTTTGACTATTAAAAAAGGCCCTTTCAATATCCAATCGAATGAGCTCTTTTCAAAGTTTTTACGGCAACGAGCCATCTCAAAATTTCTATCAGATGCACTTCGGGACAATACGAGGTATGGAAGGGGTGTATCCATCCTTCAATCACTCTGAATCTTAAAAAGGGCACTAGAACATCTAATTTCAAATCAAATGAGCCCATTCCCCAGTTTTTACGATCACTCTTTCTATATATACCTCATATGCCCCCAGGGCATAACTTATAACCCTGGACCCTGAGGGCTTTAGGGGGGGTTGTAATCCTCAAAGGTATAATTTACAGACCATTCAATTACGTTGAACAAAATAGCTATCTCAAAATTTTTATTGGATGTGTTTGGGGGACATAGTGGACGTGGGAGGGGGGGTAGTTGCCCTCGAATCACTTTTGACTGTTAAAAAGAGCACTAGCCCCCTTTAAATTTTCAATCGAATGAGCTCGATAACAAATGGTCATTTCAAAATTTCTATCAGATACACATCGGTAAAATACGAGGTGGGGGGGGTATCCGCCCTCCGATCACTCTTAATCTCAAAAAGGGCACTAAAATTTCTGATTAGCAATCCAATGAGCCCCCTCCTAAGTTTATTGAGTCACCCTTTCTATATTATCCTTAAATGCCCCCAGGGCATAACTTATAATCTTTGCCCTGAGGGCTGAGGGTGGGGTGGCATCCTCAAAGACATAATTTCAAAATCTTTTAACATCGCTGAACAAAATGTCTATCTCAAAATTTTTATTGAATGGGTTTGCAAATTTTGATTGAATCTATTTGAACTTCTATTTATCACCAAAAAACCGAAAAAAAAGAAAATAATAATAATAATACAATGTACCAACATCGCTGTTTACCTTGGCAGCGCTGTTGCGCTGTCTATGATTATCACTGTTAACTTGCAGCACTAGTAGACCGAGCCTTGGTTGGTGAAGGGAATCTTATGAATAAAACGATATTCAGTATACCCCCCCCTCCCTGCAAAAATGTGTACCCCCATACACTGATTTATACAAGAAAAAACGTCTGTGTGATTTTTGAATATTTCGTTTCTATTTTAAGTAAAGATACAAAGGAGAAGGCAATTGCCAAACTCTATGTATAAATTTTTCCCTTCCGATCGGCAAGTTTTAGATGTAGGGTTCCTGCCGCAATTATACCAAGAGTTGTTCAGATTTTCCGGATATTCTTTATTGAACAATGTCCCACGGATAAGACCATACTTTCAACTTTATTTTTTGTATAATTCTAAATTAATTATACGGTCGCTAATTTAAATGCGAGTAAAATTTACAGGGGAGCATTTTCCATAGAGCTGAGTTTTCCACTGGGGTGGAATGTGTTTACCAGGGAAAATTCGTTCGCTGATTTTTTATTTTTTTTTATTGGAAAAGACCCTATTCGTTATTTTCCTTTTAAAACTGGACGAACAGCCCAAAGTGCACTTTTTGAATTCCATATGCCACTTTATGCTTGCCTTATTAAGTTGCATTTATAAAAAAGCAATTAAATAAAAAAAAATAGTTTATAAGCTCAGCCCAGCCTTTTAGTTCCAGATATATCACTCAAATTGCAATTTTATGGTATTATATTGTACTTTATGATGGCTTAATCGAGTATAATTTATATAAGAACGATAAGATAGCATTAGCTTTCAAATGAGCCCTTAAACATCTCTCTATGATGTTCCAGTGCCTTGATACCGACGAAAGAAAAAAGAGGACTAACGCCCATGAAAAAAAGTGATTTTTTTCATGTAGTTCAAGGAGAGATTACAATTTCCCTGTATAAGGTTTTGACAATGGCAATTTTTAGGGAGTATTTTTTTTATTTGCTCAGAAGCCTTTTTGAAATCATAACCAATTAAATAGCGCGGTGTACAGGGCAATCGGAATATCCCTTGGTTTAACTCAGGGCCTTTTTTTGGGGGGGGGGGGCAAGGAGGACAGTTGCCCACCGCTAACTTGGAGAAAAAAAAACTATTATATAGCCCGCGCTCCTTGACTACCCGGATATGGACCCCCTATTGCCCCCAATAAAAAATGCTGGCGCTATGGCCCTGGTTCAACTATGAGATTAAGCATCCTGTGCTTGGCGTTAGGGTTGGGGAATGTGGAGCGGAATAGGTAACACAATATGAGTGGTGAATCTGGCTGAAAAAAGCCGAGTGCATACTATATTTATCTTCACCCACCCGAAAGCTTGTTTACAATATACTACTGTCGTCTGCGACAACCCATTGCTGATAATTTTAGTTAAAGTCAAGCACCATTACTTAATTTTATGTTTGTTTAATGTATGTTTACTGTTTATTATGTATTGTGCAATGTTTTGGATTTAACTTAGTAGTGTTTTTGCTAAATAGCAACTTTTCTTCACTAACGTTTGAAGAAAAATGTGATATTGAAGACTTAGGGCAGGCATATACCCCTTTACTTTATAATTTATATAATTTACGCGCTTAGGATCTAATATAAAACAATTACCCAAAATAAGTTTTAAGACATCTTGGAAACACATTTAGGCTTGTGATTTTCAAAAATGTTCGAAAACCCCATTCCCCTGAAGAATACACATGCCAAGTGACTTTCCGTGTGTGGACCTCCCCTTGTCCCCTAATAAAAATGTTGATGCTATGCCCCAAGTGATTTATGTTAGTTTTACCCTTGGTAGATTTTTTTTTTGCTAATTTTTGGTTTAATTGAGTTCTTTACTTTCCTTTGAAAAATTTATTTCTGGAAAAAGTATTTTAAATTAATCTAGTAATGAGCGACCCTCTGCTTTGAATATATTGGTATTGACTAGGAACGTCGTTACGAATGTAAATACAATTATAAACTGAAATTTACTTTAAATGTAGGGGCATTTTAGTGTAATGTCATGACATCACATGGCAATTGTAATACAAACTTCATATAGATAATAATACATCATATAAGTAATAATTTACCTTCTTGTCAACTTCAACACTTAAAAATTATCCAAAATTTTAAATTATATGAAAAACAATTACTTGGAAAAAATTGATCCGAATACAACAATTAATCCACAAATAGTTGTAATATCAGTTCCTGGTGACCCACGGTATTGAACTTGGCACCTTTAACCTAGATGCACAGCCTTATCAACTGCCCTATCACCAAGTACATATACTTTTGATTTATCTACTATACCATTCCCATACTATTAACAAAAGAATTAAATTAAAAAAAACTAGTTTTTTTAGCTGATAGTAAGGAGCAACATTAAAACTAGCGAACAGGAATTATTCAGTATATGAAAGAGGCTGTCCCCTCCTCAACATCTCGCTCTTTACGCTACAGTTTTTATTACTTTCTAAAGTAGAGTTGTGACAGAGAGTCAAACTTTAGCGTAAAGAGCGAGGTGTTGAGGATAGGTCAGTCCCTTTCATATACGGAATGATTTCTGTTTGTTTTAAATTTTAATGCCGCTGCTTACTTTCAGTCAAAAATTGTTTTTTTTAAATTTAATTTCTGAATATTTTTCAACTAATGCAGGTTCGAATTTGACTCATCGTACATGGAAAATTAAAACGGAATTTGCATATTAGTTTGGGCAAAGTTTCCCCTCGTGTAAAATTTCCTCTGAAAAGTTCACCTCCAAGGCTATCCTCATAATGCGAAAAGTAATATTTTACAGAAGGATACTCTAGACAATTCCAACCCGATAAATATTTCACCCTGACATTTCCCCTTAATATCTCCACATATAAAATTGAGTCGGCAAATAGAAAGTAAGACAAATAAAAAGAATTTTGTGTAGGAATCTTGACAAATTCCCCCAGTGCAAAATTTCTTTTGGAAAGTTCACCCCCCGCCCAAGAGCTTCCTTCCAACAGAAAATTATACCTGTAGAAAATCCTCCCAGCAGAAAATTTTCCCCCTTCCCGAAAATGTCCGTATACTTCTCAATAGGAAATACTATACGTAAACGATGGGCAAATTTCCTTACTTATAAACCTTTCCCCAAGGGCTGTGGGGGGTCATGTTATCCTCAAAGACATAGTTACCAGGCCTTTTAACTATGCTGAACAAAATAGTGGTCTTAGAATTTTTATCAGATGAATTTTAGGAAAAAAGGTGGGTAGGAGTAGGGCCAATTGCCCTCCAATCTTTTTAGTCACTTAAAAAGGGCACTAGAAATTTTAATTTCCGTTCGAATGAGCCCTTTGTCGATATTCTAGGACTAATGATTTTATACAATAATCCCTGGGAAAAACAAACAAAAACAAATAAACGCGTATCCGTGATCTTTCTTCTGGCAAAAATTACAAAATTCCACATTTTCGCAGATCGAAGCTTGAAACTTTTATATCAGGGTTTTCGGATACGCTGAATCTGATGGTTTCATTACGATTCCTAGACTTTTAGGGGATGTTTCCCCCTTTTTCGAAAATCAGGTAACTTTTCTCAGGCTTGTAGCTCTTTGATATTTAACACTAAACTTGATGAATATCATATATTTAGAATCAACATAATAAGCCGATTTTTTTTAATATATCTGTTGATATCAAAATTCTGTTTTTTAGTGTTTTGGTTACAATTGGGCTGCATCGTTCCTTACAGTTCGTTACCACGAACTGTTTGATAAAACGAAACCATCCAAATCACAGAACTTCTTTTTTCAAACTTAAAATGAAAACTGAAGATTCTTCTTCTGTCATGTTATTCAGCCATATCAGAGGTTCTGAAATGGTGAGTCAGGGGGCAAGCGCTGAGACTGACTACTTCCCCAAAGTGTATATTGACAATGAGACAGCTATAATTTGCTGGAAATATGCCAACAAAAGAACCCTGTTGTATGAAGACACAAGTTTCCAAATTATGCCCAGAACAGCAAGGGTATTCTACCAATAATCTCTTGGTCAATTACAGGCCAGGATTGAATTTTCTGCACTTGTATATAAGGTAAGCACTCGTCTCTGTTTGAACCGTGCAAGACACGTTTAGACATAAAATTACCTATCACCAGCCCGTGGTAACATATTATGTCGGAAATCTTAGAGTGAATTCAAGAGGAACTGACCATCGAAAATATCCTTTATTGTAGAATTGTCTATTCTTTATAGATCTTAGAAGACCTATCTCGATTCTACAATTCTAAGACATATCTCGCACAATGTGTTAAGATTTGCTTTTCCCTTGGCCACTCTGTGCTCTGAGCTACTACCTCTCTTGTTGCTAGTCCTCCCAGTGGCGTTATTTAGGGGGTGGATAGGGGTATAATCCGCTCGATTTTAGGAGGGGCTCTAAATATATATCAATATTTATATTGATTTAATACTAACCGTGACAATGTTGTGTTAATGTTGTGCGTACAAAAATGTTCTCAATTGTTCTCCAAATGTTTTCAAAATATCCTTTTAGAAAAATGTTTTCGAAAATGAACATAATGAAATTGATACCAGCAAAGAATCAGGGATGGGAAATCTTATGTCGTGTCTCAGTTAGAAAGGATTCTATTGCTTAGCTAGGAAGAAGGTGCCGGCAATACTCAGGTCCAGAACACCCAAATGCCTTCATTTCAATTGTTGAAAGTGAGGTAAGACACCGTATCGTTAAAAACGGTATGGAAAAGGGTACTCTTAGGGTTGGTATAACCAGAGAAATACAAAAAGGAACAGCTTGTAGTTCTGATTAGATACTTTTATGCTCAGATTGTGTCGCCCTATGATGGAGCCACTGTCATTTGTCAGGACATTTCAGGTACAAGCACTTGCACCTCAACAACTGCTCAAACAATTGCTGCACCTCAAAATATTGCACCTCATGTAATCTATATTTATTCCCATAGACTTATCTCTGCGCTGGATGATAACATTCAGAACTCGAGACGAATGGTATCTTTTTCTTGAATCTTGAAGGATTGTACTGTTTTATCCTTAATAACAATTATACGCTATCAACTTTATGGTAATGCTCAAAAGGCTACTGGCATAGATCAGTGAGCAAAGTATTGAATAGATTTGACTGCATTCAAACCGTTTTATTAATTCCCAAAACATCGAGTTGTGGAGAATCGGTAGCTAAAGCCCATTGACTTGCAACCAGACTTTCTAAATTTGAACTTTTTAAAAGTCTATTCGAGGTCAAGAGCGAGTTCAAACAAAATAGTTTCAGAACTGCATTTTGACACAGTATTTGACATTTCTCACAGAAGTTAGGTCTTGATTAACTTGGTTCAACCTATGTCTTAAAATCACTTGGTAGACCAGTAACTTAGAGCTGCCAACGAAACTCTTTCAAACGATAATGCTATAGCCATCAATCAGGATCATTAACATACAAAGTTACTACATATAAAAAAATGGATTCTGTATAAACTATTAGGTTAATAGTGTCCAAAAGCGTAATTAATCAAAGAGACTTCGCTTTCAGCTATAACTTTATGTTTTCTAAAAGAAGAAGTTAGAAACAATTTCTATATAATCTTTATTGCATTATTTACTGCATCGCAAAATACAACTTTTACAAAACAACAGCTCACTTGCACCTATGAAATATAACAATTAGCACCATTTGGGATAAAAAAAAACACCTTGCAATACCTCAAAACATAGAAAAATATATAAAAGAGTAAGAGGTAATTTCCGATTACGTTTACTGGGGGGGCGTCATTTGAAATAGCATCAGAACTGTGTTATTGACAGGGCTTATTTTTGGGTGAGTTATCAGTAAAAAAACACACCACAACCACCACCAAAACACAAATCCCCAAAAAAACCTTCACCGTTTAGTTTTATACATTAGACTGTTTATTTACAATTTTATAGGTTCAGTGCAGGTTGAATCTAAAACTTTCTCATAGCGAAGGGGGAAGGCGACATGCACAGCAAAAAATTGACAACGTTTAGCCGAATTTATTTTGAATTCATCTTAATGTCTCTCAATTTTCCTTCTAAATATCTTCTATTTATTAGTGAAGAGACTAATAAAGAAAAAAGGGCTTAGTCTCTATTAATCATCTTAGCCCTTACAGATTTTGACTAAGATACAATTCACCATGTAGAAGCATTTTAATTTGATTAGACATAGTTGAAAGTAAAACCTAATAATCAATACAAAAATACATGTAAATGTTAATTTCTACAAAAATATATAAATCTAATTAAAACAAAGGAATGGTATAGATATCCTAGGTTACTACTTCTAGACAAGAGAACAAGCATTATTCAACAAAATCTACGTTTAGGCACATACGTGTAAGTGAAATTAAGCTTGTATAATAAGCAGAGGTATATAATAACCCACCAGCACCAACATTACTATACTCCTAGCTATATGCTGAAAATGGACACCTTAAACATGCACAAGTTAAATTTTGCTACTTCATTGAATTCGTTGATTAAATGGGCGATTTGCTGCTGTAGGCCAAAATATAATTCTAAGAATTTTCGTGTACATTTTTAGAAGAAACATCTTTTAAATCATCCATTGAAATGGTTCTTTTCAAGCATCATAGAAATTCATATTTTATCTTTTTTTTTTACTGGAAAATAATTTTTAACTTAGCTCATATGCAACAATAGACTAAGGGGAAATTAAAAATAAAAAAGGGGAGGCTAATAATTTTATGTACTAGACCTTCTACGCCGATATTCGGTTTTTATTCTGCAGGAACGGTGGTTTTTTATATAAAACAGGTTTTTCATGGTCTTATTTTAGGAATAAAAAAAAAGATAAGGAAAAAATGTAAAAATGAGGTTTTATATTTTAAAAAATGTGGTTTAATCAGGCTTTCAGGTATTATTTCAATACCCAATGATAAAAACCATTATCATTTTAAAGTTTAAATCCACAGGCTCTAAAATTGGGACTAGGAACAAAAAAATAAAAAGTTGTTTTTTATGTTCAACTGACATATCTAGTCAAAAATAGGCTTAATTAAGGGAAACCAGCTTTGGTGTAATTACTTCATCAGATTTTTGAAAATTCAGAATTTTTGGAATTTATTTTACAAAAGTCCATAGCTCAAATGGCGCAACACACCTTAAAGTTACAGTTGCACGTTAAAGTTACATCTACAATCAATTCGACTCACAACATTTTTTGATTTGAGTTACTTAATTCATACAATACCTGATTATCAACATATTTTGTTTTCAAGATCGCTCTACTCCAAACCCCTGGGGTTACATGATATTTTTATACTTACCCAGGAGTAGATGGGAAATTATAGTCCAAAGATAGTTTCAAGGACAATATTTTTCTTTGTCGAGAATTTGTCTATGAAAAAATGCACAAATCACAACATGCAGCTGAAATAGAGGCATTCCCTCTTATATAGGATGATTTAAATTTGTTTTATATTTTAACAGTACAATGTGCTTTTATTTGAAAACAAATCTTGTTTCTATTTAATTTCTACTTATTTTATAGAATGGGCCACTGTCCCTGCTCTTTAGGCTAAGGCTTAACTTATGCACAGTGATATTTCTAAATCACTCCCAAAAAAAAGGTTGCCCTTCAAATTATAAGGAGGGAGGGGGGTCAAAAGACCTAAATTTAATTTTGTTTTTAGGTTATGATGTCTAAACTTATTCGGGGGGGGGGGAGGAGGCATCAGACAGGTATTGAATATAGGGAATACCTCAGCTCCTTCTGCATTTACGCAGTTGAGCGTGTGAATGTGGTGTTTTATTTTGGTATATCATCAATATTACACAAGAACTAAAAGTCGTAACTGAATATTTTCTTTTGGGGGAATGAGAGCGAAGAGAATCGAGCAAAATCGTGGGACAGTACCTTCGTTTCTAAACTTAATTTGGCATAGAATATATATAGTAAAACCATGCCAGATGGTTTTTGGTCGTAGGGTACCTACGGTCGTAGGGTACGTAGGTCGTAGGTCGTAGGTCATAGCCACTCATTTCTACTTCCTTTAAAGTAAATACTACCCTTGCAAATTCGACCAGTCGATGAAAGACTCATGAGAGGGATTCGGGAACGTAATAAATTATTTTTCAGAAAAAGGCTCAATTGTAACTTTTACCTGTATGTGTTGCAGGGAGTATAAATTCAAAATTATATGGGGTAGTATCTGAGTTAAGGGTATTAACCCGTTTATTTTCACCAACTAATTATGGTCTCTCCTAACTTCTAAGAGGTAAAGTATTCCTTTATGAACACATCTAGTCAATAAGGACCCTATAAAGTACCCAATAAAGGACCCTACAAAGAATCTACTCAATAAACTACAAAAAGCATCGTAATAATTCATTTTTGAATATTGTTTCTTATCATACATATTCTTTGATTATTAGGTAAGTTCTTTTGGGGTACAAAGATCGATTGGTTCAATCAGGCAGATTCTTTGAAATACAAGAATTTTATTTTTTGAAATTCAGGTTTAGGTCAGAAAGTTAGAATAATAGTGGGAACAGGCTTAGCGATAATTTGCCCGGCAGATTCAAACTATTGCTCTATTTACATTTTAAACCTTCCAAATATGCACATACATGCACTACTTTAAACTTATTGAGTTTAAAACCATGCCAGAATAGCAATTCTACATAAACACTGACTACAACACTGATAACACTGGTGTTTCGTAACACCGGTGTTGATAAAACAGATAAACACTGGTGTTTCGTTCACCGGCCACGTCTTTGGGTTAAAATACCACCAGGGAACAAACGGAGCTAGTAGTTTCTAGTAGGCAAAAAACGTGTTATATGATGTAGCTGAAGGGCTTTTCAATAGTATTTTGATATATATGCACCATCACTATACGGAAATTTTGTTTAGAGATTGATTGATGATTGATGATGGAGACTGTGAGACTTTACAACTCAGAGTAATTCGGGGGTAGAGGGAATGAAAAAAAAACATATTTCTTTTTTCCTCGATAATATCCAGATGGTAGTAATCAATTACCATGTTACTGACAATATTGATTATGCCCTATCTACCAATTGCATATGAATACCCTTGTCTCCGAGACTCGGGACAGTCAATTTATATTTTACAACTAAATTAAACTTTATGTCTCAGCTTGTCAGACTGGCAATAAAATTGAATATGGATAGGGAAATTTTTTTTTACTAAACATCGAGTTAGAAAAAAAAACGCGGCATAGCAGTGACGATAGCTGTAGGTTGTGGATTACAGATGGGAAAATAAAATATACACCAAAACAACATGCTAACGCAAAAAAAAACAACAACAAAAAACAACACCAATGCACCTAGATAACTTTCTAAGTACCCCAAACTTCTGAAATATAGTGTGAGCTTCCCAGTAAAATAAACTTCAAACACAGAAGTTATAATATTCACATTTAAAAATCTAAATTACCATAGTTATCTTTTCACTAAGCTATGAAAGCTAATACGTTTTCACTTTAAACCAAAGACACTTCGTATTAAATCGCTGTTGAAACAATTACTTGCCATCTAACTTCAAAGACTTTAAAAATTCAAATTTAAAAATTAGAATTGGCTCATTTCTCATTTTTGAGTAAAAATCGATCACAAGATAACAAGGATAATAACGAAATTATTTGTAAATTATTAAAATTTTAAACAGCAAATGTGTTTGAAGGAATTTGTAAATTTATAATTGCTTTCGCCGTCTTTTCAATTTTCCCGTTTTTCGTTTGAATTTGTCAACCAGACGGGTTCAAAGCACAGCTAGTTTAAATGGCGTTGAACAGTTTTGTTTTTTAGGCTATTCTAGTCTGAACACTGGAACTGGAATTTTTGAAGGGGTAAGCCCACTTTCTCGCCGAAATAGAGGCGTTGCCTCGTCTTGGATAGAATGTCGTCTTGGCCTTGGGCTATTTTGGTTTTCTTTGCATGAAGGTTGAGCAAGTTTGGGCGAGTTACCACGCGATGAACTACATCTCGGCAGGGTCTCTGACTGACTCACAGACGAAGAACGTGCGCGGGATTTACTAACAGAATCAGCACGCGATCGTGGTACCGGCGGTCTACCGTCACATGTTCTGGCTAATTTTTCACTCGGAGTACTATTTCGCTCGGTTATTAATTTATATGCATTTATTATTTCTTCCATTTTCTTTAGAATTATTTGATCATCTTCTAAATCAATGTTATTTAAATCCCGTAGGATGGGTGATTTGAAATTTCCTCCTGTCGGCGTGGTTGGCACTGATTTAGTAGTGCGCCGCTGAGGATGTGGTGAAGCAGATGTGGCACGTGGTGCCCTATGTTTTGGTGAAGTGTTGGTAGAGTAAGAGAAAGTGTCTTCTGTAATCCGTGATCTTTCACCACTTCTTCTGCCACTCCAAGTTTGGCCACTCAAAGTCCGATTGCGACTCGGGGTAGATATCTCTGGTTTCTTTGGCATTCTGAATGAGCCACCTCTTCCGACTTGGGAACGGGAAAATGTCTGTAAAAAGAAATGTTAATTATAGAAAGTTCTTGAAATAAGTAATTATCTGAACTCAAATAATTAAGGAACTGACTTACAAAAGATTATGCTTGATTACCAATGAGTCAAGAGCACCACCGTCCCGAGGACTCCAAAAATCAGTTCCTTTTAAAAAAAAGACAACTATGACCATGTGTTTCTGAGCAAAATGATAGAAGACACACATTACAGAGGTTTTACAAAAATTAGAACAAGCCTTTTGGAACTCAAAAATTATTCTAGTGTTTAGTAGTAAAACTATTTTAGTATGGAAACCTATGTCGGCACTCTAAAAGTTCCAAATTATATTTTTATAAAAACATCATTCTTGGAAAAACTTGAGGTTTTCGTTTAAGTTCCTTAATTAAATTATGAAGGCTATGCAAAATTCTATGTTTAGAAATCTTTTTTTCATTTTTTTACTGCAGTTCTAGCAAAATTCAAAAACCTACAATTATAATCAGGGTCATATATAAAACAAAATTTCATATTGATCACTTGATTACTAATTACATATTGGATGGAACTAGGAAGGGTGCAAGCCCTATGCATAGGAAAAATCGTCGATAGAAAAGAATTGAAGAAACCAGCTAGTGATTAAAAAAGGAAGTATGAATTTAATAAGGTTTCATATCCCTGTTTACACAACTCATTTATTTATATTTTTGCTCTAAAAAACGAAAGGACAAATAAATAAAAGAATATTGTGGCTCATATTAAACTTAAGTATGGAAAGCTCAAAAAGTATTGAAACAAACATTTTTCATTTTGTCTGTTAACTATAGTGGAGCCGGCGTTCCCACTCCCTCCGAAAACTAGCTTTTTGAACAAAGACTAAAACAAAACACAAAGACTAAGATTCAAAGACAAAAACATAAATGGTAGAATTCTCAAAGTTTGATTAATGGACAACGAAATGAAATAGAAGAAATAAAGTATATAATAATAATAAGAAATATAAGAAATAAAGTAAATAATAAAGAAATAATAAAGTAAGTAGGCGGATCTCTCCAGTGAACTTGAGGCTGTTAGAGGCTGGAGCGTAAATCTCGATTTAACTACAAAGCACTTGGTACTTTGTCAGTTATTAAATAAAAAAACAAGTTTTTTAAACTGAAAGTAAGGAGCGACATTAAAACTTAAAACGAACAGAAATTATTCCGTATATGAAAGGGGCTGTGCCCTCCTCAACGCCTCGCTCTTCACGCTAAAGTTTGACTTTCTCACAACTCTTTTTTTAAACAATAAAAAGTTTAGCGTAAAGAGCGAGGCGTTGAGGAGGGCACAGTCCCTTTCATATACGGAATAATTTCTGTTCGTTTTAAGTTTTAATGTCGCTCCTTACTTTCAGTTTAAAAAACTTGTTTTTTTTATTTAATTTCTGATTGTTTTTTAGTTAATGCAGCTTTTATTTTGGCTCGCCAGCATTGAATAAGTAAACAAAATTCGCATAAAAAATTTACTTTTCTTTTGCTAAATGGCTGTCTCTAAATTTGGTTCTGATGTAATTTACAAATTAACTTACGTAACGAACTTCTATATTCGTATATTTTTCTTCTGGCAAAAAATACACAGTTGCAGATTTTTGCAGATATGAGCTTGAAACCTATGTTATAGGGTTTTCTGATACGCTGAATCTGACGGTGTGATTTTCATTAACATGTTTTCACTTTTAAGGGATGTTTCCCCCTCTTTAAAAAATCAGGTAAATTTTCTCAGGCTCGTAGCCTTTGATGAGTAATACTAAACTTAATAAAATTCATATATTTAGAATCAGCATTATAAGCCCATTCTTTTAATACATTTATTGACATCAATGTTCCGTTTTTAAAAGTTTCGATTACTATTGAGCCGTATCGCTTGTTTTCTTTTATTGTTTTTTTTTTATTGCGTATATGTTATTACGTATATGAGGGGGTTCTCCCCTTATTCAATACCACGCTCTTTAAGTTAAAATATAAAAAATTTTTAATTCATAAACCCCTGAATCACACAGGCCGTTTAATTAGAATAGATAGCTCTTTTGAAAGCACTAAAAAAAACTGTAGCGTAAAGAGCGAGGTATTGACTTGGGGGAGAAGCTCCTCATATACGTAATAATTTATGTTCATTTTAAGTTTTAATGTTGCTTTTTACTTTCAGTTGAAAAAACTGTTTTTTTTTAATTTAATTTCTGATCGTGTTTTAAATAATGCTTGGAAATCTGGCGCCCCCTTCATAGAAATGTCCCTTACCCCAAAGAAACATCCTCCACGCATAGATTCTCCCGAGTATTCCCCTCCTCCAGCCCCCCCCACCAGAGAAAAATCCATCCTGAAAATGCCTGTATACTTCCCAATAACCAATACAATATGTAGGCTAAGCAATTGGCAAAGTTCATAACTTCCAGCACATCCCCTGGGAACTGTGGGGGATTAAGTCATCGTAAAAGACATATTTGTTAGATTTTCGAATATGCTGAACAAAATGGCTACCTCAAAATTTTGATCGGATGACTTTGAGAAAAAAATGAGCGTGGGAGGGGGCCTAGTTGCCCTCCATGTTTTTTGATCACTTAAAAAGCGCGCTAGAACTTTTAATTTACGTTCGAATGAGCCCTCTTACGATATTCTAGGACCACTGAGTCAATACGATTACCCCTGGGGGAAAATAAAAAACAAATAACCACGCACCCGTGATCTTTCTTCTGGCAAAAAATGCAAAATTCCACATTTTTGTACATAGGAGCTTGAAACCTCTACAGTAGGGTTCTATGATACGCTGAATATGATGGTGTGAATTTCTTTAAGGTTCTATATCTTTTATGGGGTCTTACCCCTTTTTTCGAAAATCAGCCAAATTTTCTCAGGCGCGTAACTTTTGATGGGTAATATTAAACTTGATGAAACTTATATATTTGAAATTAGAATTAAAATCTGATTCTTTTGATGTATCTATTGGTACCAAAATTCCGTTTTTTAGAGTTTCAGTTACCATTGAGCCGGGTCGCTCCTTACTTACAGTTCGTTACCACGAACTGTTTGATCATAAGCCGTATCATTATTATTCCGTATCATCATTATTCATTGTATGAAAGGGGCTGTGCCCTCCTCAACGCCTCGCTCTTCACGCTAAAGTTTGACTTTCTCACAACTCTTTTTTTTAAACAATAAAAACTTTAGCGTAAAGAGCGAGGCGTTGAGGAGGGGACAACCCCTTTCATATACGGAATAATTTCTGTTCGTTTTAAGTTTTAATGTCGCTCCTTACTTTCAGTTTAAAAAACTTGTTTTTTTTATTTAATTTCTGATCGGTTTTTAGTTAATGCAGCTTTTATTTTGGCTCGCCGGCATTGAATAAGTAAACAAAATTTGCATAAAAAATGTACTTTTCTTTTGCTAAATGGCTGTCTCTAAATTTGGTTCTGACGTAATGTACAAATTAACTTACGTAACGAACTTCTATATTTGTATATTTTTCTTCTGGCAAAAAATACACAGTTGCAAATTTTTGCAGATATGAGCTTGAAACCTATGTTATAGGGTTTTCTGATACGCTGAATCTGACGGTGTGATTTTCATTAAAATTTTTTCACTTTTAGGGGATGTTTCCCCCCTCTTTAAAAAATCAGGTAAATTTTCTCAGGCTCGTAGCCTTTGATGAGTAATACTAAACTTAATAAAATTCATATATTTAGAATCAGCATTATAAGCCCAATCTTTTAATACATTTATCGACATCAAAGTTCCGTTTTTAAAAGTTTTGATTACTATTGAGCCGTATCGCTTGTTTTTTTTATTGTTTTTTTTAATTACGTATATATTATTACGTATATGATGGGGTTCTCCCCTTAGTCAATACCACGCTCTTTACGTTAAAAGTTAAAAAAAATTTAATTCACAAACCCCTGAATCACAAAGGCCGTTTGATTAGAATAGATAGCTCTTTTGAAAGCACTAAAAAAACTGTTGCGTAAAGAGCGAGGTATTGACTTGGGGGAGAACCCCCTCATATACGTAATAATTTATGTTCATTATAAGTTCTAATGTTGCTTCTTACTTTCAGTTGAAAAAACTGTTTTTTTTAAATTTAATTTCTGATCGTTTTTTAAATAATGCTTGGAAATCTGGCACCCCCTTCATAGAAATGTCCCTTACCCCAAAGAAACATCCTCCACGGAAGGCTTCTCCCGAGTAACCCCCTCCTCCAGCCCCCCCCCACCAGAAAAAAATCCTTCCTGAAAATGTCTGTATACTTCCCAATAGCCAATACAATATGTAAGCAATGGGCAAAGTTCATAACTTGCAGCCCTTCCCCTGGGAACTGTGGAGGATTAAGTCATCCTAAAAGACATATTTATTAGATTTTCGACTATGCTGGACAAAATGGATATCTCAAAATTTTGATTGGGTGACTTTGAGAAAAAAATTAGCGGGGGAGGGGGCCTAGTTGCCCTCCAATTTTTTGGTCATTTAAAAAGGGCACTAGAACTTTTAATTTCCGTCCCAATGAGCCCTCTCACGATATTTTAGGACCACTGGATAAATATGATCACCCCTGGGGAAAAAAAACAACAAATAAACACGCACCCGTGTTTGATTATTCTTTGTGATTTTCTTCATTGTTACTACGGTATGTGTCACAAAATTTTGCAAGGATTAAACAGCACTTAGTAAGATTAAATAAAAAAAAAACAAGTTTTTTAAACTGAAAGTAAGGAGCGACATTAAAATTCAAAACGAACAGATATTAGTTCGTATATGAAAGGGGCTGTCCCCTCCTCAACGCCTCACTCTTTAAGCTAAAGGTTTTTATTGTTTAAAAAAATAAAGTTGTGTGACAGAGTCAAACTTTAGCGTAAAGAGCGAGGCGTTGTGGAGGGGACAGCCCCTTCATATACGAAATAATTTCTGTTCGTTTTAAATTTTAATGTCGCTCTTTACTTTCAGTTTAAAAAACTTGTTTTTTTTATTTAATTTCTGATCGTTTTTTAGTTAATGCAGGTTTTGATTTTGGCTCACCGTCATTGAATAAGTAAACAAAATTTGCATAAAAATTTTACTTTTCTTTTGCTAAATGGCTGTCTCTAAATTTGGTTCTGACGTAATTTACAAATTAACTTACGTAACGAACTTCTATATTCGTATATTTTTCTTCTGGCAAAAAATACAAAGTTGCAGATTTTTGCAGATATGAGCTTGAAACCTATGTTATAGGGTTTTCTGATACGCTGAATCTGACGGTGTGATTTTTATTAAAATTCTTTCACTTTTAGGGGATGTTTCCCCCCTCTTTAAAAATCAGGTAAATTTTCTCAGGCTCGTAGCCATTGATGAGTAATACTAAACTTAATAAAATTCATATATTTAGAATCAGCATTATAAACCCATTCTTTTGATACATTTATTGACATCAAAGTTCCGTTTTTAAAAGTTTCGATTACTATTGAGCCGAATCGCTTGTTTTTTTCATTGTTTTTTTTTAATACGTATATGTTATTAAGTATATGAGGTGGTTCTCCCCTTAGTCAATAACACGCTCTTTACGCTAAAAGTTAAAAAAAATTTAATTCACAAACCCTGAATCACAAAGGCCGTTTAATTAGAATAGATAGCTCTTTTGAAAGTACTAAAAAAAAACTTTAGCGTAAAGAGCAAGGTATTGACTTGGGGGAGAATCCCCTCATATACGTAATAATTTCTGTTCGTTTTAATTTCTAATATTGCTCCTTATTTTCAGTGGAAAAAACTTATTTTTTTTCATTTAATTTCTGATCGTTTTTTAAATAATGCTTGAAAATACTGCGCCCCCTTCATAGAAATGTCCCTTGCCCTAAAGAAACATCCTCCACGGGAAGATTCTCTCGAGTAACCCCTCCTCCAGCCCCCCCCCCACCAGAAAAAATCCTTCCTGAAAATGTCTGTATACTTCCCAATTACCAATACAATATGTAAGCAATGGACAAAGTTCATAACTTGCAGTCCTTCCCCTGGGAACTGTGGGGGATTAAGTCATCGTAAAAGACATATTTATTAGATTTGCAAGTATGCTGAACAAAATGGCTATCTCAAAATTTTAATTGGGTGACTGTGAGAAAAAAATGAGCGTGGGAGGGGGCCTAGTTGCCCTCCATTTTTTTGGTCATTTAAAAACGGCACTAGAA
Organism: Artemia sp. Qi Xiang Cuo; assembly: GCF_049724085.1. Classification (NCBI taxonomy): domain Eukaryota; kingdom Metazoa; phylum Arthropoda; class Branchiopoda; order Anostraca; family Artemiidae; genus Artemia; species Artemia sp. Qi Xiang Cuo. The sequence goes on along the minus strand of NC_142796.1, from coordinate 77,022,733 downwards.
CTTTTAATTTCCGTTCCAATGAGCCCTCTTACGATATTCTAGGACCACTGGGTCAATACAATTACCCCTGGGGAAAAAAAAAACAAAAAAACAAACAAATAAACACGAACCGGTGATCTTTCTTCTGGCAAAAAATGCAAAATTCCACACTTTTGTAGATAGGAGCTTGAAACCTCTTCAGTAGGATTCTCTGATACGTTGAATATGATGGCGTGAATTTCATTAAGGTTCTGTAACTTTTAGGGGGTCTTTCCCCCTTTTTTCGAAAATCAGCCAAATTTTCTCAGGCGCGTAACTTTTGATGGGTAAGATTAAACTTGATGAAACTTATATATTTGAAATCAGAATTAAAATATGATTCTTTTGATGTATCTATTGGTACCAAAATTCCGTTTTTTAAAGTTTCGGTTACCATTGAGCCGGGTCGCTCCTTACTTACAGTTCGTTACCACGAACTGTTTGACAACATCCGACATAACCGATAATATCCCAAGTTGATAAATACTACATTGTAATCATTACGATCATCTAAAACATAATTCAGATTTTTCAGAATACAAATCAGGAATACAAATCAATGCTTCAAAAAGGATTGATTCTATTTAATTGTGTAATTTGTTCAGCAGGTGATACTATCTAGAAGTGATAAAGTCGGTCAAAATAAAGTTCTTAGTACCTTCCTGTTTTCGGTAAAATGATTGACTGACATGTCGTTTTTTTAAGGACATTTATTTTCCCTTATAAAATTTTATCCCCCCCTCCAATGTCAAATGATTTTTTTTATTTATCCCGAAATTCTTTTCATATCTATCTCTGCAAAAAAAAATCTGTCAATTTTACACCCCTCCCATTTATATAAATTGCTCCGTACGCACCGGTACGCTAGTGCCTTTTTTTGAATTCCTCAAATTCCATATTAAATTCACGCCTACTCTTCAATTACCTTTATGATTGATTGATAAATATATATGTAGGATCTAATTTCACAGTCTCATTTATTTTCCATCTATATTCTATTTTGCAGGTGACAATAGAGTCAATTGAAATCAAAGATAATTTTTTCTATTTCTAGTAAAAATCCTTTAAATTCCCATTCTTACGTATATAGGGTGCTGGGGGATTTCATCCATTTCCTTAAAATTGGTCGGTAGGACCATTCTTCCGGGAAATGCTGAGTTAGATACACTTGCCTGTATCTTGCGACTGATCTCTCTTTCCTAGAAAAACTACGACCTCCTCCCCCGCACCCAATGGTTGGAACTGTCTGCACCTACATAATTTCACTAAGACATTCAGCAGAACTATAAATGCTAAAGGAAATAATATCTCTAATTGATTTCATTCTGGATTTTTAAACCTTTGAAATTATAAGTTGGCGAGAAAGCTCATAAGGACCCGAAACATTTTGAGAATGTTGCTCAACTCTTAAGAATTTTATTTCCAGAAAACAAAATAGTGCCTGGCTAGTGTGTATCCAGGATTTCTGTTCGTGAGAGAGGTTATTTTTTCCACAGGGGGGGGGCAAAATAGACTTTAAAGACGCATCAAAATTTGTTTATAAGTATTTTTTTACGTTTTACGAGTTGAAAAAGATTTCGGAGAGAAGGGGTTCAAAACCTGAAATCCCCTCCTGGATACGACCTTTGTTCCTGGTATCAATTTTATACCTATCTTATTTAAGACTCAATATGTTTAGCACCAGTATCTTTTCCCCAAAAAATTCTTATAACTCATATAAATCGGTCAGATATCGAGCTTTTGGAATGGATTTTTTTCTATATACATCAGACGCCTAGACCCTCTATTGTATAAATAGCTTATTTTTAGTAACAGTAAAAAAGAGCTTAAAACCCGCAGTTTTTCTACTCTGCTACGTTGGCGCCCATAAGCTGAATTTTAGTGGGGGGCTTAGCTGATCTAATCGGCAATTTCAATACTATATAATAGAAATCTCAAAACAAAAATATAAAATATAAGGCAGCATCCTTCAGCCAGGGGGGCTCGAGCCCCCCTCTGCCCCCCCCCCATATGGGCGCCCATGCTCGGCTATAAGATAAATACTGTGCTATATACCATACTGTGCACTGCGCTAGAAAGGCGACTCATACCTTAAGTATAAGAGAGTTCGTTAGCTAACAAGCAAGAAAAGTCTCAGTTCTTGTGCGCTGCTAGATAAAAACGGCTCCCAGATACGAAGCACAGAAGGTATCCGATCGAGATGGATGGAGCATTTCAAAGAAAAGCTTAATCCTGATATCCTTCCAAACCCTGCTGTCCTGAACCTGTTTCCCATCACTGTCTCAGACCCCAGCCCAGGTCCTCTCCGTTCTGAGGTCAAGGAGGTCATCCAAGCGCTGAAGACGTACAAGGCCTTTAGTCCGGACGGTATACAGGCAGAACTGCTAATAGTCCGGTGCGAACCACTTACATATCTTTTTCACAAGATTATATCAGCTGCCTGACAAAAGAGTTATTTCCCAGCTTCTTGGTGTGAATGCACAATTGTTCCAATACACAAGAAGGGTTCAAAGGTGATATGTGATAATTACCATCCTATTAGCATAATAAGTCAAGCTTCTAAGATCTTCACCCAAATTATGCTCCAACGGATCAGAGCCGTGTCGTCCTTAGTCCTCCAGGAAGACCAAGCCAGTTTTCACCCTGGCAGATCGTCCGTTGACCAAATTTTCACTGTTCGCCAGATTTTAGACAAACATTTGAAATTCAGTCGCGACCTGCATCAGCTCTTCATCGACTTTAGGCAAGCATTTGACCTTATTTGGAGAAATGGACTATGGCATATCCTCCTCCATTATGGAATCCCACGAAACCTAGTAGATCTTATCAAAGATATGTACTCCAAATTTGGGAGTCACGTCATGACTAGTGAAAGTCTCACTGACAGTTTCCAGGCTTCCACAGGTGTCCTTCAAGGATGCCTCTTGTCTCCAGAGCTGTTCAACCTTTCCCTCACAACAGTCTTATCCCTGGTGAAAACAACTTGCGACTCTCATATAGGGGGTGTTCAGACAGATAAGCTTGCCTACACCGACGACATCGACGATATGGTTGAAATACCCAAGGATTAAAGAGCCATTGCTAACAACATTCTCAAAGCCACTAGTCCTCTCATATTGACCCTTAATATATCAAAAACAAAGGCTACATTCCTCTCATGAAAATTACAGGTAAAATTTAAGCCCGACCAGCAACCTGACGCAAACAGTCCGCAGTACTTCGATGTGTTCTCTTGCCTTGGTAATTCGATAACCAGCGACAACAGTCCATCAAAAGACATTAAAAGACGTCTCGCCCTCGCGAGTTCCAGTTTCAGGGCCCTTATGCCCATATGGCAAAGCAAGGATTTGTCTCTGCGGCTTAAGACACGACTTTTCGATGCCCTGATCATCCCCATCGCAATATACTCATGTGAAACATGGACACTGAAGATAAATGACAACCGTCGACTCACAGCATTTGAAACTAAGTGCCTCCGCCGCATCGCCGGGATCACTTACCTTGATAGAATCTCAAATGTCGAACTTCTCGAGCACCTTAAAGTACAACAAACAATTCTCATGAAGATCCAGCTCCAGCAACTTCGATGGCTCGGTCACGTAGAACGGATGAGTCGGTCCCGTCTCCCAAAAATCACCTTCGAAGGCCAAATTCACGGCTCTCGTCTTTGTGGTCGTCCCCCAAAAAGGTGGAAGGAAAACTTTGCACCTCACCGCCTCTCGGACCTTCTTCGCCTAGCAGAAGACCGTGAAGCATACAAAAGGCACATCCACGCTATTACGAAGAAAGAGGCCCCAAGCAGGGCTTCCACTATCCCCGAATTTTCTCGGATTTCCCCAAAAATCTATGTGTCTCCCCGAAAAAAAATTTGGTTCCCCGAATCACCGAAATTTCCCCGAAATTCATTCAATCACGGTGTCACCCCTAGTGACTATCCCTAGCAAACATTACTTTACATACCATAATTTTTCACTACACTTTTGTTCGTTAATTTTCGTCTCCTGTGGTACTTTGCATAAAAACCAGGCCGATATAATTTAAGCATAGACGGTTCTTTATATTTTCACAAAAGTGTCATTTTCCTGGATTTAGATAAAACCATTTTGAATGCAGCATTCCAAATTCCATAAGATTCTTACATTTATGTCATTCGTGGTCAATACACTCTTGAAGTTGTTTAACGGAATACTCAGCTGGATTTTGGGTTTTGAAATTGAACTTCTAAAGAGGGAAAAATGTTTTGAAAACCGAATCATAAGTTTACATTTTGTTTTCTTTTGCTATTTACGGTTTTGGACTTACTGCACTAATGTTTAATACTTAATGATTGAACGCATAACACATTGAAGGAATTGATCTTTTTGCCAGGAATTCTTATATTTAAAATTGTTCTTTCATTCGGTGTGTAAATTTTAATTTCTTTTCTTTTTTTATCTGAGAATTGTATTTGTCACACCACCCCTTATCGTCAATTCACCCAGCACTCCCCTCACAATTATTATTCTGGTCCCTTCACCTGTGTAATATTTTCAGTGGGTGGAGTATTTTAAACTGCAGTTTTAGGATCTTTTTACGGTCTTGCAAAGCTGTTAGTTAGCCAAAGAAAATTTTACGGAAAATATGTTCTGCTCAAATTCGGGATAGCCAATTAAACTTGTTTAAATATTTAGGTCTAGCTTTACACCCTCTAATGCTTGAACAATTAGTAACCCTGTAAGAAGGCTAATTCTGAGATAAAAACAAGGGTATTTTCAGCGGGAGAGTATTTTCTGCGGGGGGTATTTTTGTGAGGGGGATGGGTATTTTTCGGTTTCGGTACTTGTTAAGAATCTAGTAAACATGCGATAAGTGAAGTTTCATTAATGCTAATGAAATAAAACAAGGTATGATAAAAATATATTAGTTTAGAAAAAACTTTGGGATATATATTTTCAATTTATGGGTGGGTGGGCGGTTAAAGCAGAGCACATATTAAATACATAACCTAGCAAAAACTAAGTACCTCTTTTTGCCCCTTCAACCCCAAAAACAGAAGTTTAAACATTATTCACGGAGTGAGCAATACCTCACGAGACAGAAGAAACCTGTTTTTCATTGGGATTTCATTAGATTCTAGATTTGGTTCTTCGCGTGTTTACTGGATTCTCAACAAGTATACCCGGTTTTTTTTCCGCGGGGGAAATTTCCGGAGGGGGGAGGGGTAAACACCTAAAACATTAGAATCAGTATGGAAAACCAATTTCATTTAGTTCTTGTTTGTTTTAATGTTGCCCCATACTTATAGATTGAATTTTGTTTGTTTAATTTACCTATATAGAAACCGCAAACAATATTTGTTTTTAATGATTATTAATGAATTACTGAAATTAATGACTTAATGAAAAACTGCTACTGGTATTTACAGTTCACTTGTGTTCACTATTTTTTCTTAGACAATTTTGAAGTTTCCGTCGCAATTTCAACAATAAGTGTTTTCAGCTATGGTTTCCAATCCCGTGCTCTGGCTCTAAAACCTACTTTGTAAAAGGTTTGATTTACTACGCGGACCCAAGCCCTACTTGAGCCTGAAAACGAAGCTAAAACCAATTTTGACTTCAAATTCTTGTAACGAAATTCCATTTCGTTTTTTCCCCGAATTTTTGAAGACTTGTCCCCGAAAACTCCCCGAATTTTTAAGACTTGTCCCCGAATTTTAAGATTCGAGAGTGGAAGCCCTGGCCCCAAGACGACCTTCAAGGACGGATGGGACTTAAGTAAGTAAGTATATGCCACCTTATATGCTTTCATAGCCAAATCAGGTTGTACAGTCATTTCGCTTTATAGTTTAGCAGGAACTAACATTCATTAATGTAAATCAGATTTGCCAAAGACGCAGAAAGCTGAAGCGGGCAAGACAAGCAGAGGAGAAATATTTCTTCCTATAGAAGTATCTAGTATGCATAGCAATATATAACAGAACTGGGAAGTTGTTTCTGCTCAAAAATGCGTGATTCCAAAGAAAATGTTACGCTGAATTTGGACACAAAATTAATATTTATCCATTGGACACTGTCTTTGCCAAATAATTTCTAAAAAACAGTTTTTTGGTAAAATTCGGGTGTTCAGCGCTATTTTCAAAAATACATTTCAACAAAGAGAGTTTTCTAATGCATGATGGATTATTGAATTCACAAATATATTCTGATGTTTCTATCGCCTATGCAATTTTGCCCCCGGAGTACCAAAATCCAACAGCGAAAACTTAACAACTATCTTAAACAAAAACCTATCAAAAATCTATAACTGGTCCTTGGAATCTAGCAGATAGAACTGTATTAGACAGCACTGACCTAAAACACAAACAAACCAAAATTTAATGTCAGCTTAAATAAACAGAAAGGAATAAAAATACTGTCGGGAAAAAATATAAATTCTATATATTTTTAATTTCAATAAAAAATTTCTAATGATTATTGAGATTAGAAGTTTCTATTGTCTGTATTTTATATATACTACCTCTTCAAGTCGGTTCGGCTGAAAACCTAAAAATACCGTATTAACTTATAAAATAATAATCAAATAAGAATAATGAGCACTACAAAAACCCAATTGTATCTTAAAATTCAGTCATCTTATCATCATCATCATTATTTATTTTTATACAAAATATAACACAAAGAAAAACAAAACTAGCGAAAAAGCAAAAAATGGGTCCCCACAAGCAAGCTTGTAAAGAGATCCACTAAACATTTATAAGACTACAGACTGACAACACATATGAAAATGAATTGATAAATAAAAAAAAAACTTATTAACTAGCTAGTGGAAATTGGCAAAAATGGCAAAAATCGGATCAAATAAGTGAAAAAAGGAGAAACAAAGAAGAGGAGAAAAAGAAGAGGAGAAAAACTCCAAAATTGCATCAGAAAAACGCAACCAATTAAAACATGCAAAGCTCCCAAATTTGGGAACATAAAATAAAAAATGTTAAGAAAAACAGCATAGTAGAAAAACTACGCTTCTATAGCCAAATTTAGAGCAAGGCTTTGCGTGAGATGAAAAGACATCTTCTGGAACAAAAACCTGTGGTTCCCAAGTGCAGTCACCTCAAGTTCACTTACCCTTTCTAGTCCGTCCACCTCATGGGCAGATGAGCTTCGGCCGATACCATACTTTTTCATTTCTTCTTTGACTCGTTGCGATGTATACTTGGGGATCCTACTTTTTCTCTTCAGGTCATCGCATATTGCTGAATCACTCCTTTCAATTTTCTTCCAATTAGTAGGCGGAGCCACGTGACGGGGCGAAGTTGGTTCATTCGATGAAAGACCAGAGGAGTCAGTTGATGCATGCGTCATACTTGACTCGGGACGGTCTAAAAATAACGAATATTTATCGAGAATTTCCAAAAAAAAAATGGATAATGGACTCCACCTAGCCGTCTTTAGTGAAATAGAACATTTAAAAAAACAAGTTTTTCCAACTGAAAGTAAGGAGTATAATTAAAACTTAAAAGTTTTTTTTTAAAGCTAAAGTTTAAAGTTTTTTAGCTCTTTGGAACAAAAAATTGAGCCCAAATTGAATTTGAATACATTTGAAAATCTGAGATAGATTGATAAAACACACAATAAATAAATATTGATAATTATGCATGGCCGACATGTGCATAGATATTGCTTAAATTAGCGTAGTAGTAACCACAGCTGGGACATTCCTGGGTCGACTGTTGTTTTTTCTCTGATCAGCTTGAAAGTGTGGGGCCTTGCTCTTCGTTGGAAGCCCTTCCATAAGGACAAAACAGATACTTTGATGCCACTTGAAAAAAAAAAGAATAGGCATGGCATCCACGACACCAGGGAGAGTGCTGCGTCGACCAAAATTTTCAAAAAACACCATGGAAGCTTTGTGAGAACAATGAATGGAACTAACAGAACAAGAAATATGTCTAAGTGGCACAGTACAGGTAAGGAGCCTTATGAAAATGCTTTATATTAATGACTTACTAAGGTACCTTATGTGGGTGACTTGGGTTAGTGACTTACTAAGGTGACTTATGGTCGCAAATTTTTCCGTTTTGATTTGATAACATAAGGACTTCGAATAGCGGAAGTCTATTATTTTAGACGTCTATTCGCTGTTTTAACTCTGTTACTTGGAGTATTTCGTGACTTCAGCATGGCGTGGATTAGAGGGGGTTTGTATGTCCATCTTTCACTTATGACTCAAAATCGCCGACACTGACTATAGAAATACTTTTTCTTTCGTTGGACTAAAATTAATTTTGGCAACACTAAGCTTAGCATTTAATAATGGTATAAATCTAATTATTGGTATTTTTGGATTGTTAGGTTGAAATGGTTATGGAAGGCTTACCAAGTCTGAAACATTAAACATTACTTTAAATTGTTTGGATAAGCGTGTAAATGGTTACTTTCACACTAATTAGCAGCGTTTATTTATATTTATTGTAGGTTCTGTGCATACAACCGTGAAGGATATATGAGTTTTGATCATTTTTTCAGAATGATTTGAAACAACGTCCTCTAACCAATGTCACTTTCTTTTTTTTAAATGGTATTTTCATTTCAACATTTTTTTTTTTAAACTGGACGTTTTTTTTACTTTTTTGAAATCTTGATGTTTTCTATTTAAGTATATTTATATACAAAAATCATAGCTGAACACATGTGCTGCTAAACCATGAAACTCTAAACCGGATTCTCTAACATCTGACGATTTAATAGTTTTACAGTCAAACTTTTGCCGAGTTAGCCACAAGTGGCTTAACACTGAGCCGGAGTGAGCTTTTTTCTCAAGGGGGGGGGACAAATTTAGACTTTGCCGCCCCTGATGCGCCATTAATACTGTAAATATTACAAGTTCAGCTTGTTCTGCCACCCAGGGCACTTACCCCTCTCCCTTCCCCCGTAGATCCGTCCCTGGCTTAACATAAAAAGTTTACAATTTTTCTCAGGGGGGGGGGACAAATTTAGACTTTGCCGCCCTTGATGCACCATTAATACTGTAAATATTACAATTTTGCCAATAAATATTACAATTTCAGCTTGTTCTGCCACCCGGGGTGCTTACCCCCTCCCTTCCTCCCTAGATCCGTCCCAGGCTTAACGTAAAGTGTTTGCAATGGAAGCAGTTTTAAGATTAAAGACTTTAAAGTTCTTTTTTCAAGTTTACATTTAAGATCAGTAAGTGGGTCGTTCAACATATTTTGCTAGTTCCCTGCTTTTGCTGCTAGTGCTTTGCCATACATTTTTTTTCTAATAGCAAATTACTATTATTGTCATATAATGACTTATATAATGACTATTATCAATGTCATACATTATTTCTGTGATATTTCATAGAGTATTAATGGTGTCTATCTGGGTGATGGTGGTTCAGTCCCGTTTTTTTTCTCTTTTTTCAGTTATGTGAATTAAGTACGTTCCCCCACATGCAGGATCTCTGTTTCTTTAACTGGATCATTTATTATGTTGTATGATTGATTCAAATAAAGGATTTCACAATAACAATAACAGCATACTCAAGTATTGAACCCCTGCAAAAACAAGCTTTGTGATTTAATTGACTGCATGGTAAAGGATAGCAATTGTTAAGTTTCAAACAACAATTCATTAAAAAAGAAGCAATTTCGCAAACACCGAGGATGTGTTTTGATTTTGGACAGCAAGGTTTACATACCTTTTGGTAAATGAGAACACGGGATAATATTTTGAATTTTTATTTTCTTATTTTTGAAAAGATAATTACACTATTCAATAAATCCCAGATTCAAAATTTCCGGCTTAAGCATATCCGAAAGTTTGTTGAAATACAATTCTATGTTTTTTTTTAGAGAATATTCATTTTTGTAACAAATATAACGCTTTTTAACTTTCAATTTCCCATTCAAGAATAATGATAACACGAATCTTTCCAAATATTTTCCATTTTTTTTTGTAAATTATATTAAATTTAAACAAGACCAAAATAAATAAAAGGAATTGGATCCCGCTTGACATGAAAACAAGCAATGCTTATTCATTTCAATGGTCTACACAGATGTCTCTGCTTTCATCATACGACCGAAAACGAATGAACCAACTTACAAACTGCTTTCATGACAAAATTAACAAGCTCTCTCTTTCTCTCTTTCTCTCTCTCTCTCTCTCTCTCTCTCTCCCTCTCTCTCTCCCTCAAAGAAGAAGATGAAATCTCACTTCGTGCGCAATTTCAACGTGTGAGTTTAAAAATTTGTCTTCTAATTTCTACCCGTTTTAATTTTAAATTAGCTCTTTTTTTTGAAAAACCGTTTTAATTTAATCCTATAAAAAAGGCAAGGGACTTAAAGTGAGCACAGTTAATTTTTCTATCTCTTATGGAATTGTAAAGCTCAAAATGAGCATTTTAGTTCCTAGATATAGATTTTCATCCGATCCAGTATTCGATTCTCCGCTGAATTGTCTTTCGCTGATGTGAGCTGTTTGGAATTTTAATGTTCGTGGGTGTGTCTTCTGTTATAAGTTTCCTTTTCATATTTCTTGGACGTTTTTTTTTTCTTCTTTTTTAGTGGGATCAATGGGGGCAGGTGAGCCTGTTCCTCCTATATTCTCCGATCCTAGATTTTGAAATATACCTTCTTGTGGCATTCTTTGAAAAATGCGTTTTGGAATTTTCTTTGTAAGAATTAAAAAACGATGAATCCCCCCCTAGATATTGAAAAATACATTTTTCTACCCCCCCCCCCTGAATTTTGGCCAATTCCCACCAATACTCTTTTTCAATTCTGTATAAAGGATTAAACAAACTATCATTGTCATTTTAGGCAAGGCAGCATTAGCTTAATTTCTTTTCACTAATTATTAGTTTTATTCATTGTTGAAAAACAAATTGGACTTGGAGTTATCAACTTCCTTTTTCTTTGGGAGGAAACAAGAACAAAGATAAGAAAATAAAAAAAAAGATGAGCAGACAATTTTTACTTCCTGTAAAAACCATGAACCGCATATTTAAAGCAGATTACTTTAGTTTAAAAACTATTATAATATTTCCATATTACAACTAATCTATTTTTTAATCCTTTGTTTTAGAAACTGATCAATTTGCGTGACGCAAGATACAATATTTATAATCTTACTTCATATAAACGGCAAGTGTCCGTAACACCTAGCCAATCACGTGCAATTACACAAAGGGAAGCTGAACCCACTATTTCTCCAGAGTAGCCTACTTTATAAGGCAACATTTTGGCTCAACCTAAGTAAAGATCATTTTTTTTTATTTATTTCTCATCAGTTTAATTGGGAGGAATGATCGTAGAAACTAAAGAATGGTCTCGTTCGATTGGGAATGGAACGTTCTAGGGCCTTTTTCAAGGGGCAAATCTGATTGAAGAGCCCCTTCATTCCCCTCCTGTGCCACTTTTTGTTACACGAGTTCCCCCGAAACCCTCATAATGTCTACAAAATTTCACATAGCTTTTTATTTTTTGTTAAAAATTGGCAAAAGGTCCAATAAATACGGCTCCAGTATTGACATGACCCCCAACCCCGGGGGCAAGGACAAAAAATTGCAGAAAATAGAAATTTTCGATGGTTTAGAGACATGTTTTAAAGGAAAAAGGGGGTGCATGTTTTATTTGTGAGCCCAATTAGCTTAAAACTTTCAGGAACCGTTTTGCAGGCCAGAAAGGAACGCATATTTTTCTGGGACGGGGGTGCGAAAGTCTTAGAGATCCAGAAATGAGCCTATGAAAGCCAGGAATGAGTTATTTTTTGTTTTGTTGTTGTTTTTTAAGACCAGGGCGCTTCGTATAGAAGGATTCGTCATAAACACTTCGAAAACGGCTCGTTTGATTGGATATTGAAAGGGCTAGTGGCCTTTTTAATAGTCAAAAGTGATTGGAGGGCAACCAGCACTTCCCCCCACGTCCATCATTTCCCAAAACGCATCCAATCAACATTTTGAGATAACCATTTTGTTCAGCGTAGTTGAAAGGTTCGGTAATTTGTCTCTGAGGATGACACCCCCCCAAGCCCTCAGGGCAAGGGTTGTAAGTTATGCCCTGGGGGCATATAAGGTTCTAATAGAAAGCGTGGTGGTATAAACTTCGGAGGGACCTTCATTGGATTGGTAACCAGAAGTTCTAGTGCCGTTTTTAAGAGTCAAAGTGACCGAAGGGCAGCTACCGCCCCCCACACGTCGTAGGCTATTATCCCAAAGTACACCTGATAGAAATTTTGTAATAGCCATTTGTAAAAAAAATAATTCAAAGATCACATAAAAAGGCCTTTGGGATTGACACCCCCTCCCCCCCCCCAGAGTCTGAGGGTAATGCTTGTGAGCTATATTCCGGGGGTAGCCTATATATAGTTTTTTATGGAATGAGCGGTCGTGTGAACTTTAGAGGAGGTTCATTTGATTGGAAACGTATAGTTCTAGTTCCCTTTGAAATTCAAAACAGATGAAGGGCAACTAGCCCCCTCCCCTCCCTGGCATCCTCTTTTCTATTGCATCTATTTGTAAGACTAAGATCATTGAGATGAAAACTTCAAGAAGTATATGAAGATACAGGTTATCATATGGACATATCAGTAACGTCGTGGCAATGGCTAATTGTACTAAATTGAAACTTCTAGGACTGGATCAGAAGGATGTTCAGCTGACCAAAAGGCAATACGACTACTACTGCTACTAGGAATACTGCCACTACTGTTAATACTAACACTAGTATTTACTAATACTAACACTGTGTATACTAACACTAGTAATACCAACACTACTACTGTGACTGCTATCACAACTATGTCTAATGGTATGAAGATGAAAATTTCAAGGAATTTTGAGGGGGGAAGGTTAACTTAATCACTATACGTCATCTGTATCCAGGTTGTCAAAAGGACGTAACAGAAATATCTTAGGAGCAGTTTGGTGCGTGAAATTCAAAATAACAGGGCTTGTTGTGGGGAATATTGAACTGACCAAAAGGAAAAATTGGCATCCTATTGCTACTGCTTCTACTCATACTATTACTGCTACTATTAATTACTACTTCTACTACTACTACTGCCACTAAAACTGAGGCTACTACTATTAGTTCTACTGCTTCTACTACTACTGCTGCTATTAAAACTAAGGGTATTCAAGTAACAAAATTGGAATGTATTGAAACTGTATGGAACTAAATAGAAACACACAAAACCCACACAGGTTGTTAAGAGGACGCATCAGAAATGCTTCAGGAACGGTTGATGGTATTAAGTTGAAACTTTCAGCGTGAGTTGAAGGGGATGTTGAAGAAACCAAAGGTGATATGCGCATACTGCTATTATTGCTACTACGCAAGCTAAGAGTATTAAGGTGAAGCTTTTAAGGAATATTTAGGCGTATGCGGAACTAAATCAAAACAAACTATGAGCCTGTGGATTTTCTAAAAGGTGACAAAGCAATATCGCAAGAACGGCTTACATTATTAAGTTAGACCTTTAAGGGTAAATTGTAGCGGATTTTGAACTAGTCAGAGGGTACTTTGTGTGTACTATTATTGCTACCACTACAGTTACTGTAACTCATGACGCTAAGGGTATTAAGGTGAAACTTTTTTGGAACGTACTTTTATGGCTTTTAAGGAATATTTAGGCGTATGCGGAACTAAATCAAAACAAACTATGAGCGTGTGGATTTTCTAAAAGGTATCAAAGCAATATCGCAAGAACAGCTTACATTATTAAGTTAGACCTTTAAGGGTAAATTGTAGCGGATTTTGAACTAGTCAGAGGGTACTTTGTCTATGCAAGCAGATTTTCAAAAGGGCATATAAGCATTATCAAAGTTAGCACCGCTCTATAATGGCTAAAAAATATCATTGAAACTTTTAAAGGAGCTAATTTGATTCAAAATTTCTAGTACCCTTCTAAGAGTAAAAAGAGATTGAAGCATAAGAGAAAGAAATCCCAAGCCCATTCGTTTTCCAAACACATCCAATCAAAATTCTGAGACAGCTATTTTGTTGAGCATAGTAGGACGGTCCAACAGAAATGTCTCTATGGATATTTGGTATTTCAATCTCCCACAATTATGCAATTGAACCATTATGCTTTAAAAAGATAAATGTTGCTTTAAAACGGAATCAAAAGGCACTGTGTGTATGTTTGGCAATAAGAAACCTCAGCAATATCTCTAGAACAACTGGGGGCGTTAATTTGAAACTTTTGGGGCTACTACTATTACTACTTCTGCTCTTGCAATTTAAACGAATCAAAATAATGTGGATGTATCCAGGTTGCCAAAGAGCATAGATTGGAATATTTTGGGAATGGCATTAAGTTTTATTTTTCAGGTCAACTTGAGGAGGTATAAAATTAAATTAGACAATACTACTTGTGTCCAGATTAAAAATCGTTGAAAAAGTTTCTCCAACATACAAATAGCAATCCAAACTATGGATTCTTATAGAGAAAAAACGAAAAGATATAAAACATTATTTTTTCCCATAAAAAAGACTATGTCACCAAAAAACAAACAGAAATTAATTTAAAAAGATCTTTCCACAAAACAAGTTTTTCAAAGAAAACTTTTGAACTCCATTAAGCCAAAACTGAGCAGAAATAAATTCAAATAAACTTCCAAGCGTAAAACTACCACAAACCACCATCAATAAATATAATGAAACCCAAAACGAACAGACATAACAATAATTAACGAAGTCAAACTCAAAACGAGTAAAAACTAACATGATTAGGGCTGACAACCCCCATGCCTTCTCAAAATCAGAACATAGTTTGCACTTTACTAAAATAAAATGATCATGGATTGTCAGTTTAATATACATATATTAATATTTATTCCTCAAAGTTTCTATAATTTTTTATTTACTAAAGTAAAATGTGAAAACATTTGAAATTTATTTTGTTTGAAAAACTTGTTTTATGGAACAAGTTTTTTATATTGATCGCACGTATGGTCAAATGCTACTTGTTCTTGAAGTATGCTCTAGATTAGCTTTGCCTGGATGAAATTAAAAATTTTCCATCGACAGAAAAATAGAATATGTTCAAGCTGCGGAAATATGGACTTACTAGCCATGCAAAACTGAATTTACTCCTGACTGCCGGTCTTGTGTCTTACGTATAGAAGAAGAAGAAGCAATATATGAGCGCTTGGCGCTGAATCAAAAAGTTCGGGGTAGCGAATTGTAATAATTAGTGACCCGGTTCGTGAGTAACCAAAACTCAAATTAAAAGATTTTCGATAAGAATTAGTATATTAAAATATTTAGCTTTTTATGGTGATTCCAAACATATAAATTTCACTAAATTTAATGTTACCTATCCAAAGCTATGAGCCTGAGTGCCCCCAGAAAGCCAATTTTAGGCTCTTATCTGCAAAAATGTGGATTTTTTTCCTTGTTTTCTTTTTTAAGAAAAAAGATCACGGATTTGTTTCTTTGTTTATTTGTTGCTGGTTTGTTTTTTTGTTTTTTCAAGGGGGATCGTATCAAACCAATGGTCCTAGAAGATCGGAAGAGGAATCACTCAAACGAAAATCAAAAGTTCTGGTGCCCTTTTTAAGTGCCCATAAATATTGGAGGGCATTTAGCCTCTTTGCCTTTTCCCACAACCTTTTTTCCAAAGACATCCGACCAAATTTTGAGATACACATTTTGTTCAGCACAGTTGAAAGGTTCAACAAGTATGGTTCTGGGGATGACAAGAGCCCCCACGGTCCCTTGAGAAAGGGCTGTCAGTTAAGCAATTTACCCAATGTTTACACGTAGTATTTGTTATTGGGAAATATGTGGGAATTTTTCAAGAGGGTAGATCTCCCAAGGGGAAATTTCTTGGTGAAGAGAAAAATTACCGGATGAATTTTCCTGGCGAAATTTTCACGCGGGAGGGGGAATCGTTCAGAATTCTAACTCTCTTTATAGCTGCTCAATTTTACATGTGGAGAGAACAATGCAATTTTATTACGTTTTTACGAGTCGGACAAACATTTCAGGGGCGGCGGTTACAACCACTTCAGCTCCCCCCCCCCCGATATGGCCTTGGAAGAGAATTTTCCGCTACATCGTTCAGGATAAAATTTCACCAGGGAGGGACTTGTCTGAGGGTATTTTTCAGTTGGGGGAGCTTTTTCTCAAATGAAAGTAAGGAGAATAAAAATATTCCTCGGAAATAAAAATCTCCAGCCCCATCCCCTCTAAATTTTATATTGAAAATATTATCATAAATAAAAGTTCAAATAGGGATAAAATCCTTTTAATAGACAGTGATGATGATAACAGTGATAGAAATTCACAAAAAATACCAGATATTTCGGTCACATATAAAGTGACCGTCATCAGTATTTGAACTTTTATTTATCGTCATGGAAAGGCAGTGTGGTCTCCGAAATTATCTACGAAAATATTATCAAAGGTTAAAAGTTGTAGTTGATTAAACATTTCGACTGAACATTCAAATTCTTTTCAAAGTTCAAATTACAATCCAATAGTTTAATTTTGAAGCAGAAAAACTGAAAAAAAGGTTCAATCCTACAATCAACCAATATTAAAACTATATACGCCCCCTAAACTTTCTAGAGGTCAAAGCGTAGCTTGCGCAGCACTGAAAACGACTTGTATTTTGAGCAGTATATTCTTATTTGTCATTATAAGGTCAATGTATAGTTTTTAATGCGTTTAAATCGACTGGCTATTTCAGAATTTTCAATCGATAGTTACTTGGTTCTCTTTTGGGCAAAGTCGTAGTTCGGCGCCGTAAAATTGCAGAAAATGCCACTTCGTGGCGGTCACTTAAAAGATACACTAGAACTTTCAATTTCTGTTCAAATAAAGCCCCATTTCGATCTTCTAGGACTAAAAAACAACAACAAATAAACACACATCCTTGTGCTTTCTCCTGGAGAAAAACGAAAATTCCACATTTTTGTAGATAGGAGGTTGAAATCTCTGTAGTAGGATTCTCTGATAAGCTGAATCTAATCGTGCGAATTTCATTAAGGCCACTTGCCTTTTAAGGTTGGTTACCATTTACATCCTTTTTTAAAAACCATACAAATATTCCCAGGCTCGTAGCTTTGGATGGACACCATTAAATTTATTAAATTTTTTGCATTTGGAATCAGCATAAAGAGCCAATCCATTTGATATGTTAATTGTTATATATATTTTTTAGACTTTTGACTAATATTGGCCCGCGTTGCTCCTTATTTACAATTCGCTACCACGAACTGTTTGATAAAGCAGTGTAAACTGATTGACCCAACACGAAACATCTAGGACGATATGTTTCAAGCTACCTACCAGAGAAGATAGAGTCCAATGCTCTTTGAATGACTAAATTCAGTTTTATCTTAAGTGTACTATGGTTAAAATATGGCCACTTGTGACTGTTTTTAATTTCTTCTTTTTCGTTGTTATTACCTAGTCTTCAGTTTTTTTGTAATTTTGTCAGATTTGTCACATTTCAGATATATTTTTGATGTAAACTTTTCTTCGATAATGACGGCTTTTACGAAATAGGACCAAAATATTCAAACTTTTAATATAAAAGTCTTACAAAAAGAATTTTCTATTTATTTATTCGACTTCGGCACTACAAAGAAAATTTGCCTTCGAATGGAACCTAGTTTCGGTTTGTTTCACTCTAAAATGCTATTCTAATGAATTTCTCGAATGAATCCATCCATCATTTATTTAAATTCGCCAACTTTAAATTTCTACCAAACAAAATTGGGACAAAACGGCAGATGTTGTGCTGTGCTGTGCTTTTAAGCACAGATTTATTACATAACTTAACAAGGTTGTAACCTTAGCAAAAAAAAAAAAAAAAAAAAAAAAAAAAAAAAAAAAAAAAATAGAGAAGAGCCGTATATAGAAATTGCCAAGATAAGCTAAGCTGAGAAATTTTTCTTTTATTCACTCTTAGAATTACTTATTAACAAGACATAAACGCAGTGATTTAGTGCTTCATTATACAGTTTTATTTGACAGTTAAACCAAGACATACTTTATGTACTTCAAATTATAATCTTTCATTTTCACTACTAATTATGTGCAGTAAGTACGATTATGCTAATGCAGATCTCAAAGAACAAGATTCTACGATGAATTCAATTTTTAAAACCGTTTCGAAGGAAGAGTAGACTAAATATGATGGACATAGCCCCAATTATAAAGGAGATTAGGGAGGCTCTCCCACCCCAAGGGCATATAAGGTTTTATGGAAAAAGTCGTCGGAGGCTCATTTGACTGGATATTGAGGGTTGTAGTTCCCCTTTTAAGAGTCAAAAGTGATCATTGGGCTTCCAAATATCCTAATTTCATGGTTTCAACTTAGATTCTCGAAAATTTTTTCTTTGAAAAATTTTTTAGTTGGAGATTAGAAAAATATTAGTTGGAGATTAGCCCTCTCCCTCTCTCTGCATCTGTAAAAGCAAGATAAATTCTAAATTAAAACAATTAATTAAAACGTGAAGCAAACATGCCACACAATCAATAATGAAACAGATATAAAAATATATTACACTTATTTTAAAAGAACTTGGCAAATTGTATTAAATATAAACAAGACAATATTTTACCCCTCCCCTTATAATATAATAAGGCCAATAAAATGACCTAATACAACTCGGTCATTAAAAGGGGATATTGTCTACTCTGTAATCTTCAATATGAACTTTTTGTGCCCAAAGGTATGATGCACTATGTTTGCTTAGTGGTCCTACTCTGTCTATTGCTAACATTTGAATAACTGCTAAGCAGGGTTGCCACCCTGACCTGGAAGAATTTACTAAATCGGAGAGGAAAAATTTACTAGATCGCATCTGTTTTTACTAAATACTCAAAAAAAATTTTTGCGCGTGCGGCTACGCCGCACGCGTACCATCAATCATCCACTTTTACTATAGGAGGATAATCAATACAAATTTTACAATCTTTTTTATTTTTTTATTATTTTTTTTCTCTTTTTTTTTTTTTGCTCAATAAAAATTTTCAACCTGAGGAGATTCACCTAATGACCTTGGGTGGTTGGCTTTTGTTTTGATTCTAATAGATTCCCAATCATCACAAATCCAAGTGTCATAACTTTTTAAGGATTAGTTTTTCCACTTTCCATATTTATTTATTATTTTGAATTTATTTTTTTGCAGTAAATGGGTTATCCTGCACGTTACCATCAAATTCGTATTAAATTTTTATTTTTTTTAAGACTCTTAAGTCAGCTCACCACTATTCCTGGAATTACATAGGATATGCGTAATTTAAGAGATTAACTCTGTTAAGATTATAAATTGGTTGGTTAAGTGCTACACGGAAATCATGAAAGTTGATGAACACAATTCGTTAAAAAGGAGAATTAATTCTTAATAAGCTGCCGAAGGAGGGACTAAACGTGAAGCATTGTATCTGCAAAAAAGATGTGAAAGCGTCGCTTTTCAATTTTAATATATTGATTATTAAAATTGCATTTAATGTCAATTATATTTGCATTTAAAATTTCATTTCCAGAAGGATAGTTGAAAATAAGTTATATTTCCTTTAATTACATAGGGATTGGGTCGTTTTACGAATAAGAAACTTTAACCGGTACACAACTTGTTTCTCCTTCGGTTGTGTCAATAGTGAAAGATCGCTTTTAAATCTACGAATGTCACTATATGAATGCAATTCATCATTTTGTTTTTTACTATTGTTATGTCACTTGATTCAGAGAATTATGATTAATAGATTAATTATTTTTGTACCGATATTAGACTCTCTTATTTTTTTTCCCAAAGCCAGCGGGAATTACAAAGAAAATTATTTGTATGATGATTATGGTAAAACATATATACGCTAATCCACTAGCACCAGGGATGTACGCTGGAGTGGGACTTCGAGCCTACCAACCCCCCTCCAAATCCTATGTTTTCCCATATTTTCTGGGTCGACTACTTCTTACCGAAATTACCAAATAAAATCGTTTTTATGATTATTCCTCCCCCCCCCCCGCCCTACAAAACATCCTAAATACGTTCCTGACGTACATTAAGGAGAATCGCCATTTTTTTTACCAAGAGTGAGGGATTTTGTGCTTAAAAATAAAGTTAACTTAGAGAAAGACTATTTTAATAGCCTCCATATATTCAAGAGCATTTTTTATGTATAGAAGACTTTCCTTGGATATCGTCCATAGGTATATACAATCGAACGTCAGGAAAGACTTGACGATTTCCTTGGAGGAGGGACTTCTAATACCGCAAAAGTGAATTTTGAAGCCCATTCAAAGAGTTATTCCCACAGCATTCCTCCTACACAAGTATAAGAATCCTTTAGTCAGACCCCCCCCCCCCCCTAGCATGAAGAGTTTGATTGCAAACTTTGTCATCTTGAAAGCACGATAATTTATCATAGAAAATACCAGGCTATATATATACAAAGGCGGAACTAGACCATTTTTTAAGGGCGGGTGAGGGGAGGCAATATGACAAGGATGCCAATAATTGACCAAATTGACAAGTTTATTTAAAAAAAGAGTGAAAAACAGAAAAACAGGAAATGAGGGCGCCAGAAAAATTTTGCAGGGCCTATCCCCCCCCCCCCCTGGATCCGCCAATGAATTTCTATATAATATATATATATATATATATATATATATATATATATATATATATATATATATATATATATATATATATATATATATATATATATATATATATATATATGTATATATATATATATATATATATATATATATATATATATATATATATATATATATATATATATATATATATATATATATATATATATATATATATATATATATATATATATATATATATATATATATATATATATATATATATATATATATATATATATATACATATAAATATATATATACACACACACACATATATATATATATATATATATATATATATATATATATATATATATATATATATATATATATATATATATATATATATATATATATATATATATATATATATATATATATATATATATATATATTATCCTGGCGCAACACTTTAACTTGTTTTATTTAATCCTGGTATTTTTTTTTAAATAACATTGCTTATCAGTGACCCCAGCAACGTCCTTGACTGTGATAAGAAACATAAAACAAAGAAAAAAACAAATCCGCAATAAAACAGGGTTTGTACATATTTTGTTTGAATTTGGCTTTTTATTCTTTTATTTTTATGGAGATATGACGCAAATTAAGTGATTAAAATGTTCTTATCTATGTTCGAAGTTGAGTGACTTCCTTTGGCTGGGTAAAATACATGTAATCGCGCAGTCCTTTTTTTTGTCTTTTTCAAGCGACAAATAAATGAGTATTTAGTGACGAAAACCGGTTTGCACTGACATTTAGCATGAATTGAAAAGCAATCAATTATCACACATGTAGTTTTTCAAAGACTAGCTTGGAATGGAAGAGCATGGAAAACAGATATGAAGCGCTAACTCAAGTTTATATCCAAGGGAATGACAATTAACGCCATCTAATGTTAGTAAAATCCTTTATCTGCCTATGCCTTCGACATTTCGCTGAAGAAACAACTGGCACTGCTGCTACTGCTGCTTATGGAGCTTTTGTCACAAGCAGTCTTTCTAGTTTATGTTGATCTAGGTAACGCAATACGGTCTATGCACTAGCCAGTTTTCATTCCTAGCGCACGCGCGTTAAAGCACCAAGGTCCATCTCGATCCGTTATTTTTTTCTTTTGTTAAGAACATTTTTACCCAAGAAGTAAAATTCAAATGTTAAAAAAAATTCCAATAATATAACAATCTTAAGTCGTTCTTAAAATACAAAAATAATCCATCCACAAACTACCACATTCCCTGCAATGAGCAATGAATATGACAGCAAATATGATACAGCTGGCGAAATTGGCTGATTTCACCAATCCATACAATACAAGGGATGGGAAAGTAGCCGCAGTGGGTCAACAATTTTTTGTTGCAAGGAATACATTTTTATTAAGGAAGTCCGGTTTGGAAAAACCATCTTTCCTGATACACTACATGTCTAATGTTTACTCATGTCAGGCAAAAGTATCAAGTTCTTTTTCAATTCTAAAAAAACGAGATGTCTTGATTTCTGCTCCCTGCGAAGCTTACCATCTCGCGACAAGTCTACAGTCTTTTAAACGAATCAGCAGATGATTTTTCAGGGCTAACATTCCCCGGGAGACCAGCCTAAGCCTTGAGCATAAAAAAAAGTGTCAATAAAATTGGTCATACAAATTGTTTTTTATGATGACACATAAATGTTGTATTCAACACCAACCAAGCTTTATTTATCTTTTTCTTTTGAATTAAAATATAACCAGATGTTAACTTAAAATAGTAGCATTAAAAATCCTTTTTTTAACACAGTTAACTTTAGCAACGGCCTTCCTTTTTAATGAATACTATTCATTAAGTTTTTAAAACACCATAACTGCTGATTAAAATAATTTTGCTATTTTGCTTTTCTGCTTAATATCTAAAGCGATCCAAGATATGCTTCGCAGATGTGATATTTTTGTATCCTGAATATTTTTGGGATGAATTTCCGGGGGCTTTACCCAACAATTGCATTCTTAACAAGTAGCCTTTTTCTTTTTTTTATTTCGTGCGCGTTTTCCGCCACACGCGAGCTCAGGAGTTTTATTCTTGGTTGGGAACATATTTAGGAAAGGTGTCGGGTTCGTCAAAATATGATACAGTAATTAGCTATGTCGACTATTCCCAGCCAATCTTTATCTCAAAACAATCGCGTGATCTGATACAACGGGCAGCTGAGGCCTCTCCGATTTCTATGAAATATTCTGAAAAAGCCGATCTCGAATGCCAAATTCCGATTTTTTTGGTTGTTTCCTGGAATTTACCCTTTTGTATTTTAATTGCGTAATACTATGAAAAGTATTCAAAGTGATATGAACTTTTTGTACAAAATAGTTCCGTTCACTTGGAAATAATTTCTAAAATTATCATGACGCATCACATTTTTTTGGTATCCTAGAGGTATTTTTTTCTAGACAAAAAAAGAAATTTTTTCGAAGGGGATACGCAAATCTAGATCTTCTAAAAAATGAAGCTAATTCTGGTTTTCAAAAATAAAATTCCTTCTGTGACTTTTTTTTCTATTTGGACGTTTTGATTTTGTGAATTCCCTACATTATATCTTAGTTAGAAATAAAATAACTTTTGGATGTTGGTAACCTAACCAGATTTTTTCTAAAATTTTCGATTTTGATGTATATTATATTTTAGGAACCCGTGTACTCTTCTATATCCAAAAATGTACTGTACACTAAGAAACTATTACTGAAGCTGTCACCGCGCATCAATTTCCTTGACAATCTAGAGGTAGTTTTTTGCTAGACAAGGTAGGATTTTTTTCAGACACGGATAGACAGAATTTGATCTTCCAAGAACTGACGCTAATATTGATTTTATGGCTTTTTCTATTTCCTTAAATCTTGTCTAAGTAAAGTGCCCTAGCTTCGAAGCTTAACTTTTTAGAAATCAAATAACTTTTAATACTGATAGAAATTTTATTTTTTCTTTGACCACCTATGCAAAATTTCCATGTGTCTCATGAATTTTTGAGAAGTAATGTCGGAAATCTTGATTTCTAAACAGAAATCAGGTTTGTTACGATTTTCCGATTTTTTTCTATAATGTTCGATTTTGATTTTTGTTACATTTTAGATATTTAATGCCATGAAAAGTAAGCAAGAAAGTATGCACTCTCATATATCCGAAAATGAACCGTACACTGAGAAATAGAAATTTATACAATGAACCGTTTCACGGATGCTCATTAATCACAGTTAATAGTACACAGCCTTAATACAAGTAAAAACAAAAACAGTACAGGTGCAGATTTTGACTCCAATTACACACTGTCCTTACATGTGAATAAACTACATCATCACAAAGCATCTGCAAACGCCAAACGGGAGAAAACTCATTTTCGCCAGTAAAATATAGTTGCATGTGTTGCTCGGCACCTGTGACCCATGAATTACAGTTGCCTCGGCATCATAGGTCTAGTTTTATCAAAAAGGGTGAACACTTTGAGTGCAAAATTTGAACAAGTCTAACGGTTGGAAGAGGGCTGGAAACTAGTTAAGGACTACCATTTGCATAGACAGATATATAAACTTCACATTAAGCGTAACATAGTAAAGGTGAAAAAAGAAAACAATGAATAAAATAATAATAAAAAATTTTATCTACTGCAGAGACACTTCTTAAACACTTTTTTCAACTTCGCAGTGCTGTCAATTATTTGATAATGTGTGTCACTAGTCAGGTTGTTTATTATTTCTTCTTTTTATTGTATGAAATGTTTGTGACTCCTTTTAAAGGAGTTGAGCAATAGCTATATGGGATTAACCTCTTCTGCGAGGTCATTCCTTTAATATTCGTATATTTTTTTTTCCTTAAGTGCAACTACTTACGTGTTTTTTATCATTTTTATGGAAATTTTGAGCGAAGCAAACCCGATTAAACGGCAAAAGTCATTAAACAGTTAACCTTAACAGTAGAGTTTAGACAAAGACGTTCCCCCCATTTAATTCCAGCTCCAAACTACCCTCTAGAAAAAAACACACTACCCCTCTAAAAAAAAGCCTAAAAAAACAAGAGTAAAGATAAATTCGGAGAAAAGGACACAAAAATTGCTGGTAAATCAATTTTAAAGTCGTAGTTATTTCAATAGCATCAATGGCTTGAGTCTAAATGATAGTTAACACTGACAAACTGCATACCTGATTCGTCAGTAGTATCCTTTCCTTTCCGTTCTGTATTTTTATATCCTTCATCAGAAACCTCGGAACTTGTATCACTTGAACGATTTCCACCCACACCACTATCATATGACTCTAACGAATCATATCCATTCGACGTGTAGTGTTGTGTCGTCGGGTTTCGATCAGAACGGAATGATCCATTTCTCACATTTCGGTACAGAGAGTTTGGTGATTGACATCGATTCATTGGATTAGGAGAAGGTGTTCGAACATGGACTGAATACTTCTTTACTTCATTAGCGAGAGAGCTTTTCCTCGAGCTGAGGGTTGAGCCGGTACTGGCAGTTGATGACCTTCTAGATGACGCTGGTGATGTGGCTCTGACAATAAAAAATGAATGTGGATAAAGATATTTTTTTTGACAGAGTAGCACCTCGAACTTAGACTTTTGAAATACATTAAAAAAAATATAAATGTATCTGGCACTTGTTAATTATCCAGAACACACTCAAGAAGTTTGCTTCGTTTAATATGAGCAAACTGGTTTTGCTCTCGCATTCGGTTATAGTTAGCTTATTCTTTCGTGTAATCAACTACGATGCAGGTATATTTTAATTAAAAATTTAATCTAGAGAGGTGTTTAGGTTAGGTATTTAATATAATGCGTTCTGGGCGACATGCTTTCCACAATTCTTTGTTGTAGTTTCCATAATTGTGTTACTAAAATATTATATTTTCATCATGTTTTGGTATATTTCATTATGGTTAACCTAACTTCACGTCTTGGGTGTGTTCTGTATAAGTAACAAGTACCATATCCTTTTGTTATCATACTTATCAATATCTTTCGAAATGCTGAAGTCTGAATGATATTTTAAATTTCATGACCGAATTTCCAAGTTAATAAAAACCATTTCCAAATGAGATACATTTTCCCAATTTCATTGCAATGTCATATTGACTCCTAATTTCTATTTCTGCTTCGCATCATGTTCTTTTATAATTTCAGAAGATTTTGCAGAGATTAATGGATAAAGATTAAAATTTAACATATGAAGTTTCAAATGTCCAAAATTAATATTACAGTTTTCTTGCAAAAGTTCCTTTCATTTAGAGCCTTGCCTTATTTGGGCCCCTGCAGCAGTGGCGTAGCTAGGGCAGCAAGCATATCTTTTAGCACAGTATCTTTAGGGTCACACATACCATGTCCTATCATATGTAACATCTATGAATGTGTTTTTGAAACCAACACTGGTGATACTGAAGTGATCAAACCCGGGATTTGATTTCTTTTTTAAACTCAAAGAATGGCCCATACAAAACACACAAAAATATTATTATATCGAAAAGTCAAGAAAGCTTTTCCCTCTGAATACTCTTAGTCATATTTTAGATTATAAAATCTTTGTCCAATGGTCTCCGCAAAGTCAGCTGGAATTATTAAGACAGCATAACAAAAGAAAACAGTAGAAAAGAGAAGCTATTCTAAATAATACCTGAATTGGGGCAAGGAGAGATGGTGTCTGACAGGGCGTGGGCACAGGGTCCCTGCTTCTGGTCTCCAATCATACAGACCAAAAATCCTTGCAAGACACAATTTTAACAACATTTAACATATACTTCTTTTAAGGAATATGTTCATAATATATTTTTGTTACGGGCCTCTATGTTGTAATGAACACGTCAGATTCATGAATGAGCAAGCTCAGGAGCCCTTAAATACCATCTTTAATAGAAAGCAAGTACCATTGTGAAGAATATACTTACTTTTTTTTACTTGAGACATGAGACGTCGTGCCACGATCTGTATGATTATTAATGGTCAACATTTTATCGTCCCTACATAATTACTGAATGATAATGAGCCAAAGAAGGCTAGGGCTGGGAGAGAGAGGTTAGGTGTTCGTGAGACCATATGTCCCCTTTGCGTCCTTCGATCATACAGTTTGGAAATCCGTACCTGCCTCTTATTTGAAAAGATAAAAATAATTTCCATCTTTCTACTAAAATATTTGTTTACAAAGAACAGACTATTTGTATAAATTGGTGCCCCTGTGCCCAAGGCTGTATGTATCATGTTCTAACCGGGGACGCATTGTTGGGGGTCTTCGACTGGTTTCGTTAACATAACCTTCTTCAAGTTTGGTCCGATGACTTGTGGAGCTGTGGGGTGTCCTTGGACATATAGAACATAGAAGAGACGACAGGTCACCCTCTATAGTCAGTTTTGATCCTTAATAAGAGCTTCACAGCTCGGAGTTTGTTATTGAAAGAGCCCTTTCCCAGCTCTCTGCGACCAACCGTTCTACATGATGACCCATAGAGTAAAAATAATAGTAGTTTCTGGAAAATACATCACGGTTTTCATAGTCAACTCTATTGCGATCACTATGAAAACAAAGCTTGATATGGGGGAAAATTTTTGAAAAGGCTAAATCAGGTCAACATTAATTATAACTGACTGGTAGAACGCATCAGTATATACCAACGGTTCAACTACACCACAATTCTTAAGACAAAAAATGAAGGACAAGAAAATTAGTAGCGATAAAACAGTACAAAACCTAATTATTACCTTTCATAAGTCACTTGCATTTGTGGAGTAGAGTTATTCTGTTTGATACTAAGTTTTGAGCCAATCGCTTGCCTATGCCCTGAAAAGTAAATTTAGAATAAAACTGGATAATTTACAAATAAAGTACAAATAAACATAAAAACAAAGATGAATACAAATAAACAAAACCAGACTTTGGTTCCGTAAAGGAGCCTTTCTTACACGTTTCATGATTACTTTTAATATGCGATTCGATCGATTTTTATTTCAGATCAAAATATTCTTCTGTCATAATTTCTCTATGATAATCTATAAAAAGGAAAAGAAACTACTCCGCAGATATATTGCAGGAAAAGGCTCACGGGAAAAAGCTAAAAGGGAAAAACAAGTAATAAGTACTGAATTACAAAACTATAAAAATTAACTCTTGAGAGAAAACACCACCCAAAAAAAGAAGCGACGTTAAAAAAATAACATCATCTAATTCAGCAGGTCTGAGAACCCCGTGGCTAAGATTTTAGCAAACTATCTATGAAAATGCAGAATCGAATATTTTTCCTAATAAAGATTGTAAATGCACACTATTTTTTTCTTTTCCAGGGGTGGTCGTATCAACCTAGTAATCGTGGAAGACCAGGAGAAGGCTCATTCAAACAAAACTTAAAAATTCTAGTGCAATTTCTGAGCAATAAAAGACATATCAGAAGAATTATCCATTTGACCATTTTTGTGGCACAAAATAACAACGTTGGCCCTAATAGGGCTGAAATACTATTGAGTGCAAAATGTGTAAAAATAATAGTTTTCACCAACGAAAGCTGCGTGTGAGACCTCTAGGTATCAAGATATATTAAATATAAAAAAAAAGTTTCTTCAAATGAGAATAAAGAGCGACATTAAAGCTTCAAACGAACTGAAAATTTTCCGTATATAAGGGGGACTGCTCCTCCACTGTATTTGAGCAGTCATTCTCCGAGGATTGGGACAAAAAGTAAAACTTTAGCATAAAAAGCCTGAGGAAAGGGTAGCCCCCCTCCTATATATATATATATATATATATAATATATATATATATATATATATATATATATATATATATATATATATATATATATATATATATATATATATATATATATATATATATATATATATATATATATATATATATATATATATTATAGTATCTTAATATGTGAGTAATAATTGTGTATGTATATATTTATTCTATTTCTCGAAAATGGCTCCATATTCTTTCGGAAAAATTGGTATCTAGGGATATTATCGGATAAAAAAAAGATCTAGATACGTCAGGAGTATGAGAAAAATCGTTAAAAGCCTGAATTTGGTTTTTGCAAATGGCGTCATGTATTATGTTAGTGCATCATATAAGCATTTCTTATGACATCATATAAGTATTTTCTTGTATGATGTCATGCATAGCATAAATAAGATTGTTGAGTTTCCAACGCACATAGGCGGTTAGAATATATGCGAAAACAATAATTAGATCGTGTTAAAAATGAAAATGAAGAGTAAAGATACACGCAGTCAGAAGAAATACGACAACGAACAAGTGAGGGAGTCAAAAATAAACATGAAGAGCAGCGAGTCAATGAAAATCAACCTGGACAGCGAAAATTAAAACTCCCCTCCCCACGACAAATTTTCCCCGTGGAAAATACCACCTGTAAAAAATTCGTCCCCATCACACGAAAAAGTTATGCATACTTCCCAATAGCAGATACTACACGTACACAATGGGCAAATTTTGTAAGTTGAATACCTTTCCCCGGGGGCTCTGGGGGGTCATAAAATCTCCAGAGGTATATTTATTCTGCCCTTCAACTACACTGAACAAAATGGCCATCTCAAAATTTTGATCGGACGATTTTGAGATAAAAAAGGCCGTGGGAGAGGGCCGAGTCGTCCTCCAGTTTTTTGGTTACTTATAAAGGGCACTAGAACTTTTAATTCCTGTTCAAACGAACCCTCTCCCGATATTCTAGGACTACTTGGTCGATACGATCACCCCTGGGAAAAAAATAAATACGCATCCGTGATCTTTCTTATGGCAAAAAAATACA
The DNA here is from genome assembly GCF_049724085.1 of Artemia sp. Qi Xiang Cuo. NCBI lineage: Eukaryota > Metazoa > Arthropoda > Branchiopoda > Anostraca > Artemiidae > Artemia > Artemia sp. Qi Xiang Cuo. Next base: position 76,993,330 of record NC_142796.1, on the reverse strand, counting down.
AAATTCCACATTTTTGCAGATAGGAGCTTGAAGCTCTATAGTAGGGTTCTCTGATACGCTAAATTTGATGGTGTTATGCTCATTAAGATTCTATGACTTTTATGGAATGTTTTCCCTTTTTTCAAAAATCAGGCAAATTTTTCTCAGGCTCGTAAACTTTGATGGGTAAGACTAAACTTAATGAAACTTATATATTTCGAATCAGCATAAAATTGGATTCTTTTGATATATCTAGTGGTATCAAAATTCCGTTTTTTAGAGTTGTGGTTACTATTGAGACGATTCGCTCCTTACTTACAATTAGTTACCACGAACTGTTTGATAATGTCAGAATAATAATCATAAAAGAAATGTAGAATTCACAGATAAACTTCATAGTATATAAACTAATAAGAAAATTGGAGAGAGTGGTTAGTAAAGACAAAATATAAATATTCAGTATTAATAACTCGTATAGATGGTAAGTTGGCTTGAGAAAAACATATTAAAGTATAGGTTTGTTCTAATTTCTAGTTAAAGTCACTCATAACTGACCACAAAATTCCTTTCAAAATAATCATATAATTACGTTAATTCTAAACTATTACTAAAACGTGATGGCATGTCAAAACATAAATTGCCCAAGGTTACCAATTTAAAAAACGGTGTCTCTTCTGTCTGTTATTTTAATTGTTATTTTTGTTCGGTTGTTAACCTTGTCCCTTCGCTAGTACCGTACAAATCCATGTTTCATTCCTTAGGTAAAACTAGGTTCTAATATGTTTTCTGTCATGCGACGGTAAAAGTCGGTTACAAGTGGGAGTGGAACATCAAATAACCAGATAATTCCATTTTCAGAGTAAGGAACTTCGCCCCTTCTTAGGCAAGCCACACAAGATATCACACACAAAAGCTGAATCTTCCCACAATTCAGAGGAAGGAACGATAAAACCTCTTTACTATACATGTTGCGTCATGGGCATCCATACGGAGGGGCAAGGAGGGGGATGCTCCAGTGTCCCTGGCTGAATGATGCTGCCTTATATTTTTGTATGTTTGTTTTGAGATTTCTATTATACAGCATTAAAAGTGCCGATTAGACCAGGTAAGCCCCCACTCTCAAACTCAGCTTATGGGTGCCCATGTGCTGCACTTTCCCCTTCGGGAACAGCCGTTTTGAACCAATCGTTCGTTAAGATACCTTCAACTCTTTCTGAGAAAGGTGAATGGAGGCTGCACTGGGAAATTATCAAAACTTAATGAGACCGCACCACCAGCAAGATGTCTACAGGAGGATGTCTACTATCTTATCAAGCTGGGAAGTGGGATTTAAGGTAATTCTTCTACGGAGGTGTAATAGAATAATTTAGGCTTTAACTATATGAGGTCCTTTTTATGTGATGTTCTCGTTTGTATGCGTTCTAATATATGAAACATTTACCAGAAAATAAAACTTATTACCGAGCTTAAAGATGGACTGAGGGATAATCCTCCTTCATCGTTCCTAAGATCTGCGTGATTCTGTGGTTAAAGCTTGTTAGAAATCGGAGGGCGGGCGTATTCCTTACCCGAAATCCCCCCACGAAAAATTTCTTCCCCTGTAGGAATTCCCTCTCATGCAAAACTGAACAGCCGCAGAGAAAGTACAAAATAGGTACCTAGAAAAGAGGATCAGATGTCCTCATTGGTAACCAAAATGACCACATATAAAAAAAAAGGTTGTCGGACAGGGGCTAGCTGGTCTCCAATCACTTTCGACTTTCATGAATGACTAGAACTCTCAATTTCCGATCGAATGATCCTCCTCCGAAGTTTGTACAGCCACAAGAGGAGGATAAGGAGGGAGTATCCCCCTCCTGTACCGAACAAATTCTGCTCGTTTTGGGGTTTAACGTTACTATTTATGTTCATAATAACGGCAACAACCAGAAATATTTCAAGAAATCAAGAGGCATTATATATCAATTTCTACCCCCAGAGGACAACTAGCCCCCTTCCCAAGCCCCTTTTTCCCCAAAGACATCCAGTGGAAATTTACAGATAGCCATTTGGTTCAGCGAAATTGAAAGGTTCAATAAATATGCCTCTGGGGATGATATGACCCCCCTCCCCACACATACACACACAGGCACTAAGAAAATGCTGTAAGTTATGCAATTTGTCCATTGTTTATATATCGTATTTATTATTGTGAAAGATACGGACATTGTGCTCGGGGGAGTTTTCTGAAGGCAGGAGGATTTCAACGAGAAGAATTTCCCATGGGAGGAAATTTTCAGGAGGTTTCCTTGAATTCATTTACACATCTCTTTTCATTTGTCTTTCTTTCTCTTTGGATGCACAATTTTAAGTTTGAAGAGAATGTTCCGGAGGCATTGTTCGGGAGACATTTTCAGAAGGCGTTTGACTCTGTCTCACAACTCTGTTTTTAAAACAATTAAGTAAAAAAAACAAGTGTTTTTAACTGAAAAGTAAGGAGCGACGTTAAAACTTAAAACGAACAAAAATTAGCCCGTGTATGAAAGGAATTGCCCCCTCCTCAACACCTAGCTCTTTACACTAAAGTTTTTTATTTCTTAAAAAAATAGAGTTTTGAAAAAGTCAAACTTTAGCGTAAAGACTGAGGCGTCGTGGAGGGCACAGCCCCTTTCAAAAACGGAATCATTTCTGTTCGTTTTAAGTTTTAATGTTGCTCCTTACTTTCAGTTTAAAAAAAACTTGTTTTTTGTATTTAATTTTTGAATATTTTTGAATAAATTCAGGTTTTGATCTTGGCTCACAGTATATGAATAATTGAAACAAAATTTTCATATTAATTTACTTTTATTTGGTTAAATGGCTTTCTCGAAACTTATTTCATTTTACTTACTAATGTTTATATTAGTAATAAATATACGTAACTTACGAATTAACTTACATAACGAACTTCTATATTCATATATTTTTAATACGTATATTAGGGGGTTCGCCCCCTAGTCAATACCTTGCTCTTTAAGCGAAAGTTTTAATTTTGTTCCAATTCTTTAAAACTGACCGCTCAATCACAAAGGCCGTTAATTAGAATAAATAGTTCTTATGAAAGCACTAAACAATCTCTGGCTTAAAGAGTGAGGTATTGACTAGGGGTGAACCCAATCATATATGTAATATTTTCTGTTCGTTTTAAGTTTTGATGTTGCTGCTGTTGCAGTTGAAAAACTTGTTTTTTTATATTTAATTTCTGATCTTTTTTTAAATAATGCTGGCAAATCCGGCGTCCCCTTCATAACAATGTCCCTTCCCCCATGAAAACTTACTTCATAGAAAGATCCTCCAACATAACCCCCGACACCCCCCCACTACCAGGAAAAATCTCCCTGAAAACGTCTGTACTGTATACTTCCCAATAACCAATACTATATGTTAACATTGGGTAAAGTTAATAGCTTTCACCCCTCCTCCCGGGAACTTCGGGGATTAAGTCATCCTAAAAGACATACTTATAATATTTTCGAACATGCTGAACAAAATAGCTATCTCAAAATTTTGATCAGGTGACTTTGGGAAAAAAATGAGCCTGGGAGGAGGCCTTGTTGCCCTCCATTTTTTTATTCACTTAAAAAGGGCACTAGAACTTTTAATTTCCATTCCAATGAGCCCTCTCACGATATTCTAGGACCACTGGGTCGATACGATCACCCCTGGGAAAAAAAAAACAAAAAATAAACACGCACCGTGATCTTTCTTCTGGCAAAAAATGCAAAATTCCACATTTTTGTAGATAGGAGCTTGAAACCTCTAAAGGAGGGTTCTCGTATACGCGGAATATGATGTTGTGATTTTCATTTAGGTTTTATAACTTTCAGGAGGTCTTTCCCCCTATTTTCCGAAATCAGCCAAATTTTCTCAGGTAAGTAAATTGTGATGGATAGGACTAAACTTAATGAAACTTATATATTCGAAATTAGCATTAAAATTCAATTCTTTTGATGTATCTATTTGTATCAAAATACCCTTTTTTAGAGTTTCGGTTACCATTGAGGTGGGCCCTAATAACCGATGACAGATTTTATCATTGGGTAAAGTCCGTGACTTCTAATGCTTCTCTTAAGAACTTTAAGGGTTTAAGTCATCCCAACTTGCATTGCCATTATATGGTCAATCACGCAGAGCGACATGGCTATCTCGAAGTGCTAATCGTAAGAGATTGGGAAAAAAATGAGCACGAGAGTGGATATTGCTGCCCTTTATTTTTTTGGTCAATCAAAGAGGCCACTAGAACTTTTGATTTCAGTTCGAATAACCCTCCCACGGTATTCTAGGATCCCTGGGTCGATACTATTACCCCTGGGGAAAAGAAAAGAAAAATAAACAAAAAACAAAACAAATAAACATGCATCAAAATGGAAAATTCCACATTTTTGTAGATAGGAGCGTGAAACCTCTACAGTAGGGTTCTCTGATACGCTTTATATGATGGTGTGATTTTCATTAAGGTTCTATAACTTTTAGGTGGTCTTTCCCCCTTTTTTCGAAAATCAGCCCAATTTTCTCAGGAGTGTAACTTTTGATACGTAAAACTAAGCTTGATGAAATTTATATGTTTGAAATTAGAATTAAAATTTGTTTCTCTTAATGTATTTATTGGTATAAAAATTCCGTTTATTAGAGTTTCGGTTACCATTGAGCCGGGTCGCTCCTTACTTACAGTTCGTTACCACGAACTGTTTGATAACAAACTTTAGCGTAAAGAGCGAGGGGTTGAGGAAGGGGGAGCCCCTTTCATATACGGAATAATTTCTGTTGGTTTAGGTTTTAATGTCGCTCCTTGCTTTCAGTTGAAAAAACTTGTTTTTTTATTTAATTCATTAAATCACGGTACAATCCACTCAATAAGTTTGACTTTTTGGCATGAAATCTTTATATACAGATGGGCATCAAACTTGGGTATGCCACTTTCTTAAGTGTTACACCTGATAATAGTATGCAGTGAAAGTGACGAGGTTCGGATGAGTGCGACAGTAGCCAAATACAACACTCAATTTACTTTGATCATAACAGCGTCGCCAAAAGAGATTTTTGGGTCCGTGCCGTGATAAGGTTACACTGAAATACTGACTCACTTTTGTCTCAGGCTTAGGTTCCCCGTGGAAGTTTTACTTATTATCCCTATACAATCTTACGGTTTTAGCATTTCAACGTAAGACGAAATTTTTGTGGTTCATTCGATAGCTGAGATTCAGTTTTATCCATCCAATAAATTACGTTCTTGAAAAACACACTCAAAACAAGAAAATTTTGCAGTTTTTTAAGTAAGTTTAGATAATTCTGTAAGAAAAAGCTTAAATGCCATAATAATCCTCGTTCGGTGAATAGATCTGAAATTACTATACCCAATGATACAAACGTATTATCATTTTGGAGCAAGTTACAGCTGTAGGGTTGTCGCAAAATCCCATGTTTCACAGAAAACATAAGCCTTAAAGAGCAAAGACTTTTGTTTTACAACTTCAAAGCCCGATAATTGAACACCTCCAATGTCCAGTAATTTGCAATTGCGTATTTTTCTCAAAAAGTTGCTTATAAAATATGTTAGGATGAGATGGAATGCAACTTTCTGAGAAATATAAACAATCAGACAATCAGACAAATCAGACAAACTTTCTGAGAAATATAAACAATCAAACTATTAGACAATCAGGACCTGATAAATATCAGGCGATGCAATTTCCCCTGAGCTCAGTCCAGTAATCCATTTTCCTTGAGTGACTTCTTAGAGTGAAAATCTCAGAAAAAACCTTCCACTGCCGATAATGAAATACAATTCTTGTTTTTGATCTAAAGATTTCAGAATTTTGCATGATTAATTTCTATAGGGAGATAAGACCCTCAAAAATGGGCACAGTCTCAATGAAAATTACACAATAAAATTCAACATACCAAGGAGCCCTGGAGCGGAGGTTTCAACCCTCTATCAACAAAAATACGAAATTTTCAGAAGTTTGCATGACTTAAGAAAAAGGGAGATAAGACCCTCAAAAATGGGCACAGTGTTACTGAAAATTACACGATAAGAGCCCTGGAGCGGAAGTTTCAACCCTCTAGCAACAAAAATACGAAATTCAGAAGTTTGCATGACTTAAGAAATAGGGAGATAACACCCTCAAAAATGGGCACAGTGTTAATGAAAATTACACAAAACAATTCAACAGGCCCAGGAGCCCTGGAGCGGAGGTTTCAACCCTCTATCTACAAAAACAAAAAAAATTCGTATTTTGCTCAGAAGGATGATCACAGATACGTGTTTATTTGCTTTTATTTTATTTTTGTCATCATGTCAAACCAGAGGTCACAGAGGTTGTAAGTCACAAAGTTCCAATTTGAGCCATCTCATGCCGCAAAGCAGCAATTTGGAGTGAATAGGGCCTGGATGATATCAACTGAAAAACCGAAGATACCAATCGGGTTAGAACTATTGGTATAAACTGCGCGATAATGAATTTATTCCTAAATATATAGGAAGCCCACGCAATATTGCTCGTGAATACATACAACTAATAAAGTAATACTCATGTAAGGCATTCCATAGTTGCAAGCTAGCTATTATATTAGAAGAGCAGTCAATGTATCTTTCTATTGGAGTGGGGTAGCACGTAAAGACCCAAACATTACAATTTTTGGCCGAAATTTACGATTTTTTCACGAAAGGGGGGGGGGGGCCAAACCCCAGACCTCCCTACGTCTGGAGGAAAATATTTAGACTAGGTATGCAGTATGCGTCTGAAAAAGTGACGTCTTCCCAAATATCGAATATTGTAATAATTAACTTTAGGTTTGATGAGGGTGAGAGCCTCCTTTATACTTAGGAATATGAAATCAACTGCATTGATAGGGGTAAGAAACCGATCTTTATAGTATTTTTTTTTTGGGGGGGGGGGTGGTCCAATACAAGCAAAGAGCGAAATTAACACTTAAAACAAGGAAAATTTTCCCTGAATAGTGAGGTGGTTACAATCCGTCTCCCCCTCCCGTTTCAAATTCAAGGGGTTGCTCGTGCTTGAACGCTGAAGTCAGTGAGAGCAACTTATTTTTTTCATACTTTCATTGCGAACGCAACAATACTTCTATTTTTTGAAAACCCATAAAGTTTTCTGGCAAAAAAATGTTCTCTGGTCATCACAGAAATGTCTATTAAATAGTAAGTTATAAATGAAGCAAAATGAGCGTAATATAGAAAACAAATACACCACGAAATTCAATATGTTTTAGAATCCTAGAGTGGAGCTTCCAGATCGCTATCAAAAGATACGAAATTTTGCATCTTTCCCGAGAAGAATCGTCACGCATGTGAGTTTTGTAGCCTTTTCCAGTAGCGGTCGCAGAATGTCAAAAGTGAGTCTATTCAAATAAAAATAAGGTTTTCTTGTGCGCTCACTTACAAGTAAAAAATTACCAAAAATATATTTACATTGCTTTCTATTTTCAGAGGCCATAATGCCGCGTGGTGATGTATTTGCCACAAAACAGATATGCAGTAGATTCAAAATAAATGGGTATTTTAGACAATTATATTTAAGCTACGTTTCGTTTAATTGGATAACTGGAGGCTTCAGTAGTTTATTTACAGAATTACATAGTTGCGCAGCAGCTGCCTGTGGGGAAGCTGGTGGATCTTTCTGTGGGTGGGAAAGTGGTGGTAGCTGAACCCCCAATAATTTTTCTTAAGAAAAGTCTTAACTTTTCTAAATTCCAGTAAGACAATCTTCGGATCGATATGGAAATTGGAATACATTCCAAGTTCCGTCCATTTGGAGGTATTTATTCGGACAAAACTTACAATATGGATGACGAGGGGCAGCAGTGCGCCTCTTATTGCAAAACTATTCTGGATGCAAAGTAGCATACTACATTCATAAGTTTACCAAAAATGAAGTGGGAGATATGGAGAGATCGCATCCCTTATGAATATGATTCATTCGAAAATCTTCCCTTGACAAATTGGAAAATAATAAAAAAAAAAAAATCTTTGGCATTTAAACCCCCCTCCCTGCATACTCATCATAAGTCTGAATATGACAGGGGTATTGAAATCAAACAGAAACCAAATAAAAACAATCTTTTAATCAAGTAAAGAGCGGCTTTAACACTTCTATTCTATACTTGAGGCAATGAGACACCAATTATTCTATACATGAGAAAGGGGGCAATGACCCCTAAACCCATCATTCTTAAGTCTGAATTTTAAATATACTATAAAAGAAACTTAAGCTTTGAGGTTAGAGTATGAAGACTGAGTAGGTTAGGGGGCGACTGCCCTTTCCCTTATATATATATGATAGTTGCTGTCGGTTTTAAGCGTTAACGTCGCTCTTTGCTTTCATTTAAAAAACAAAGTCTTTTTTACATTTCATCTAGGATAGTGCCCCTGTCCGCGTAAAATAGGGAATAAGGTACTCAGCGTAAAAGAAGAAGTGAACGGCCAGGAACACTTTGAACAAATTAGAGTGAAAACAAAATCCAATTCTTTAATATTTCTTGCATATAAAAAATCCCAATGGGTCAAATAAAAATTACAACTATTTTTATAATTAGTATTTACATGCACAATCTTGCTTTATATCATACAGTTTGTAATTGTCCGTAAAACCTAGCCAACCACGTGAGATTAAAAAACGGATAGCTCAAACCGATATTTATCCAGAGAACTTTTACAATCAGAGTGCAGTTGCCAGCAGTTGGTTTGCAATCATCACAACAGACAACAAGAGAGTATATCCTATTTTGCCTCATAGCTCGGAGAATGAGTTTAAGCTTTTCAGGAAGGTTGTTTTTTTTGGGGGGGGGGGAGGAACTTAAACTCAGTGTCTGGGGAAAGGTGGCAATAGGGGCAGTCTATGCGTCTCCATCTCTTCCATTTTCTGAAGACTTTGTTATGGCTAGTCAAAGACTCGATTACTTTTGTTCTATTTCATTATAGCTTACAAGCAGGCCTTTCGACCATAAACAGTAATAAGTAAAAAGAAAAAAAGACGTAATAATAATATTCCGAGCTTAAACCTTGCATTTATAGTTTAATCAATTTAAATTGAGAACCAACCAAACTTTAGCTGGATAGTAAGATGAAACCATGGGCATAATAATTAATGTCTTTCAATCTTTCTTCTATATTTTCCCATCCGTTTGTGTAAAGAAAAAAAAAGAAGAAAAGCCTTTTGGCTTCCACTCTTTAGAAGCTATGGATAGGTGTCAAAGGAATCAACTAAGTTTTTAATTTAATTGTTCTCGACCTCGGATATCAAAACTGAGCCGCCGTGATTACTTTAAATTCCATTCAACCCTAATGAACATGTGAGATCAAAACCCACGACTATAAAAGAAAATGGTAATCCCGGCATAGATAGTCTCGAACTTCAGGAGGTGAAGGTTTCGTGGCCAAAACTGCCACTAAAAGGCTAATTAAGGGATGTTGAGCCAGCACAAAAAGTACTTGAAAAAGTTCTAAAGGATCCATAATACACATTTTTAGAATAGTTGAATAAGGATCAACTCAATTTACTTCATAAAAAAAAAAACAAAAAAAAAACTGGAACCAACATGAGCCTTTATCTAATGTAACTTATCTTTTTTCACTTAAACCAAGGATATTACAACCATAATAGATGAAAATAAATTGAGGACAATCTCAAATAATTCATTTTATAATAATTCAGCGGAAAGTACTAAAAGTAGTAGTAATTAATTTATTTTATTTTCCGATTTTAGATTCATGTTGGAGTCTTGACCTGGAGAAAATATAGGCTCTGACTCAGATATCAAGCTGACAGAAGAAATGCTAATGATGGAAGCACTGCCTTTTAAACGGCTTATGAAGCTGTGTTCAAGCTTTCCTATCTGTCAGGTAACCACACTTTTTAATATCCTGGGGCAATCTCATGTTTAGCCCTGGATTTTAACAGAACACCAACTGGTGATAACATCAAGATATCACAGATCACGTGGTTCTCCGGGCTAAGAGGGCCATATTTTACATGAAGATACATTTTTGGACCATTTGACCATTCTGAGTGAAATGGCTGTCTAAACCTCTATTTAAGTTCTTTATTTGTATGCCTTTTATATTGGCAGATGTAATGGTTTACGTAAATTCCAAAGATAGACGATAAACGTTGTAACATGGTCTTTATTAAATAACGTGAGAATACACATAGAGAAAATAAGGTAGCACAAGAACAACTAGCTACGACGAAGGCGAGAGATGGACTGCCTTTAGAAATGAGCCAAGAATATAAATTTCCTGGAACGGAAGTTCCAGCTATTGGTTGTTCAACCATGCCTGGGAAAGGACTCTTTCCCACGACTAGTCTTAGTCCCAAAAGCCCTCCCTTTACTGTTCTCGTTGACATATACCAGGCCGAATCTCCAAGAAACGGGAGACCCGAGAAAACCTTCTCGACTTTATGTTCCAAATACTTTACAGATTCTCCCCCTGTTTTAAGTTAAATTTCACAAATTTGGCTTATCCCCTGCTCGTTAAACCCTCAAACTTTAATTGAGTTCAAAACAGTCCCTTCCCAAATTATTCACTTCTCGCCTACTAACATTCTACAGCATGAACTAGTAAACTATTACATAATACAAACCCTACACACTACTTGCATAATTAAAAACTTACAGAGTATAACTGAACCACACGAACACCCGTAGTCAGACACTGGATATTTTAACACTTCTTTAAAATAGACTTGTTCCCCATACCCCTGAATTTGACGAGGACAAGGACAGTTGGGATTATGTATAAACTTCGGATTAAGGCAAAAAGAATGACCGGTAAAAGATAAATAATCCTAAAAATACCAGCGACAAATTCCAGAAATTGCATAAAGTTTAAAAATCATACCATGCTGCAATGACGTTAAGATATTCTTCCCAATAAAATCCTAGGGGTCCTATTGCTGCGGAACGTATCGGTTTAGACCTATTTGGTTTTGCTCTACTAGCTTGTGGTTCGACAAATGGCAGTACTACTGTTGATATTTCTACATAACTATAAGCACGCCGCATTAAAACCATCTCGTGAGGCATCAGATGCATCACACAATACCACACACCCCGCCCTCTTTCCACCTTTTTTTTCATCCCACGGGCCCGCCACACCGGCTACATTTTCATGGGTCGCCATACCGCCATGAGAGGACTCAGTACCATCTAGCAGTGCAACAAAAAAAAACCCATCCCGTGAGGCATCAGTACCATTCGACGGGACCTCAAAACCAGCTCCCTTTTCCTGGGTAGCCAAACCGCCCTGCGAGGAATCAGTACCATCTCGCAGTGCAACAACAAAAAACCATCCCGTGAAGCATCAGTACCATCCCACGGGACCTGAAAACCAGCTCCCTTTTCCTGGGTAGCCAAACCACCCTGCGAGGAATCAAAGAATATAACTTTCCTGGAACGGAAGTTCCAGCTATTGGTTGTTCAACCATGCCTGGGAACGGACCCTATCCCACGACTAGCCTTAGTCCCAAAAGCCCCTCTGGACTGTTCTCGTTGACACATACATGGCCAAATCTCTAAGAAACGAGACACCAGAAAAAGCCTTCTCGAATTTATGTTCCAAATACTTTACAGCTGTCTCCAAATTTTGATCTGATGTCATGGGTGGCTAAGGGGGAGCCTGCGGTAAAAAAAAATGCATGAAGGGGGGTTTTTATGCCTCTATTGCAAGGCCGTATCCAGGGGGGGGGTTACCCGGTTTGAACCCCCCCCCCCCAAAAAAAAAATTTTTGACCGAGTCGAAAATAAGTCGAAAATTAGTAAAACCTAGGTAAAAATCAGTAAAATTAGTCGAAAACTGTGTTAAAAATTAGTAAATTCCCCCCCCGAAAAAAAATCCTGGATCCGCCCTTGCTCTATTGGCTATGGCACTTAAAATGGGAACAGAAATTAATAGTTTGTAATCGAATAAGCTCTTCCCAAACTTTTTCCGTTCCGTATGAAGACCCCTGAGAGAAAAAATATACATCAAAGAAATGTTGATTTTTATCTTATTCTAGTCTTATTCTAGTCGACGCAACCATGAAGTTTGGATCAAAACCCTTCGGTGTCGATTATGATTATAAAAATATTCTATACGATTATAAAAATATGATTATAAAATCATATTGTATAATCATATGATTATAAAAATATTATATAGATATAGATGGCACTATATTTTTTGTTCAATATTGTCATTAATGTAATGCGCTAAAAAAAATGACTTAACTATGGGTCTTTTTTACACCAGGAATATGTAAATAACGTTAAATAGCCACACGAATAATTTTCAGCGATTTTCATTAAGCAATTTTATTGCGACAGGCCCGGATTTACCAATAGGCCAACTAGGCCCGGCCTTTGGGGCGCACAATGTCAGGGGGCGGAATAAATTATCACTGAGTGATTTTTTTCTGAACAGAATTGGTCTTATGTGATTTATCGTCAAAGTGCCAGATGCGCTCCACCTTCACACTGCCTATGTCTCCCAAGAATGGCAGCAGGGAGCTGAGTATCACCTGTCTTTTTCATTACTTTTGGCTCGCCATTTGCGTTCTGTTCAGTACTCCCATTATCCCCAAATGTTTGGGAATACTCCCGAAAATCTCACAAAAACGGAGCGGCAAAAACGCTTGGGCCTAGAAGCGTCAAAACCCGGCCCTGTATGGCGATGAGCGCATCCGTTGAGTCCCACGTCGTAAACATGAATCCATAAATAAGATGTTTACCACTTCTATTCGTTAAATTGGATTTTAAAACCCCCTGTTTCAGGCTTAACTATACGTAGGAGGGCTTTTTCAGGTCCTTTTCTCCCAAAGCTTCAAAATCTTTACGACATTCGGCAGATTTTCACATAGTTTTCATGCAATTCGCTATTTTTACGGAACTGCAAAAACCCAACCCCCTGCAATGTATCCCATTTGCATCACTTTTGAAAAAAGTCATAAATATATGTCTACTCTGTGCAAAAAAATACCGTATCAATACATCTTTCCGAAATCCGATGTCTCCTTTTAAAGTACCCCAAATTTATGACCTTTCTCTCGTACCTTGAAAAATAGGGCTTATAGAAAGACTAGGGCTTAGTCAAAGCAACAACTCCTTCGCAGTGCAAACCCTGCATCTCCTAGCTATCGATCATCTCGTGGGAATTCCAACTATTAAAAGTTTTTGTTTTTTTATTAAAAAAGGAGACGCATATTCTTTGCCTGATATCATATTACAAAGCAAAGATAATTTGAAACTTACGCGATTTTTTTTTGTTTTTGAGAAGATATGAAACCCGTGAGATAATCAAAAACGAACAAACAAGTTTACTTTTATTTAAAATTTATTTGATTAGTTACTATACGTAATCTGATAATAATAATTAAAATTAGAGTGCAATAAATCTTGACATCAGGAGCTTAGTTAAATCAAACAAATATGGTGATTAAAAATGGAACTTTGATTCCATTTATTTAAAAGGATAAGCATATGCCAGAAAATTATATATACTGCTACAAGCTTTTGTTTTCCCCATTACAAATGTTATCTTTTCAATTATCTGTGTGTAAAGAACAACATGGGTCTATTAGCAACCGAAACTCTAAAACGAAGTTTAAATGAAAACAAAGGTATCAAAAGAATTTCTTCACCTACTACAGTTCGGAGGCTGAGAAAATTTGCGCAACTTCAGAAAAAAGAGGAAACACCTTCTGTAACCAGCAGGTTTCCACCGTGATCTTAATGAATATTGCAGCATCATATTCAGCATTTCCGAGAACCTTATTGTATAGGCTTCTAGTTCCTATGTGCAAAAACACAAAATTTTGCATTTTTTAATAACAAAATTATAAAAAAATGTGTGTTTATTTGCTGTATTGTTTGTTCGCTTGTTTTTCCCTCAGGCTGGATCATATTGATTCAGTGGTCATAGAATATCAGGAGAAGGCTCATTAGAACGGACATTAAAATATCTAGTTCTGCTTTAAAGTAACAAGAGAGATCACGTCACAAATTTCGAGAACCACCAATTTAGAACTTTTTGCAATTGAAATTAAAACTACACTCACATGATATTATTGGCGGCTGTGGAGAGTCCTCGTAATTAGTACGGAGCATGTTGAAAATCGGAGACCATTGTAGGCTAGTTTTTATGTAAATATATTTATACTGATAATATATTCATCTTTAAGGCGTCATCTTTTCAGGGGTGATTTTCATTTCCGAAGCATTGTTACAAAATTTGAACTTTAGTGTAGAGGCCAGGGTACTATTAATAAGACAACAAATATAATAATAAAACGTACAGAGTACCAATCACCAACAACAACAAAAACAAGTTCTTAATTGAAAATAAAGAACGACATTAAAACTCAAACCAAAACAAAGTTATCCTTAACATGACTAGACCGTCTCCACCCTCAACCTCCCTTTACGTTAAAGTTTAACTTTTTTCCATCAATACTTCAAGAATGGATGCGCTAATACAAGATCAGTATTATAAATGTTTATATGTTTACATTTATTGCGGTGTTTTCTTCACAATGTCTCAAGAATGGAACGATTTATTTGATTAGATTTTCTAATCAAATAAAAACTTTTAGTTGAACTTTTTTGAAAGGTAATCAACAAACAAAACACCAACATTTATTTACTGACTATATTTTCTACACTCTAAAATGCTTTCAGTTAAGCGCTAGTTAAACTTAACACAAAGAGCGAGAGTTGAAGGGGCGACAGTCCTTCTCATATAAAGGAAAAATTTTGTCCGTTTTGAGCTTTAATATCGCTTAAGCTATACTAGACAACATGTTCATAAATGCGGACTTGCCAGAAAATATAAACTAGGATACTTTTTTGGAGATGGTCAGTGAGCCATGACTCCCTACGGCCAAAACTATTCAAAATCTGCAAAAAATGGGAAGAGGTTCTTTTAAACATGGTGTGAAAAATTCTGGGTTTCTACAATCTTGCGACTTCCAATATTACTACTACTACTACTAAGAACTCACCGCAGCATCAAGCCGCCTGAGGCCAACACAGCCATACCCGCTCCTTCTCCATCCCAATCAATTCAAAGCCTCCCTTTTTACACCCTCCCACGAGGTTCCCATTTTCTTTAAATCTTTCTTTATGACGTCCTCCCACCCCAGACGAGGACGACCTGCTTTCCGTTTAGCCCTAGACGGTTGGCCGAAAAGAACAATCTTCGGCAATCTGTCATTCATCATTCACACAACGTGCCCTAGCCATCATAACCTTTCAGTCAGCATAGCTCTAGAGAGCAGAATTGAACCATATTTATCATACAGCCTACTTTTTGAAAGATGCTCAGTCAGTCGGATACTCTGAACAATCCTTAGGTAATTTCTCTGGATAACATCTAGCAAATCTTCATCCACTTTTCGGAGCACCCATGCTTCAGAGCCGTATTTGACCACTGTCATCACTGTAGCTTCTAATATTATAATCTTGGTTTGCAGACTTATCTTCCTATTCTTCCAAACTTTTTTTCACTGTGAAAAAACCCCCTTAGCCTTGGCTATTCTACTTTTAACATATTTACTGCTCCCATCATCTTTACTAATAATACTACCAAGGTAAGTGCAGCTGCCCGCCTGATCAATGTTTTCATTACCCAACGTCACCTTTTAATCTTCCCTTATTCCTAGCCTTAGTGAGTTAGTCTTCTTAACATTCATTTTCAAACCTATTCTAGCACCCTGAACTCACAAAACCTCTAAAAGTTCGTTATTTTTGCTCACACTTTCATCTAGGAGGCTTAAATCGTCAGCATAATCTAAGTCCAGGAGACTTTTACCTCCCCATTGGATTCTGTGGTCTCCCATTGCCTTTCCTGTGCTACTTAAGACAAAGTCCATCAAAATAATCAATACAAAGGGGGATAGAACACAACCCTGCTTAACTCCTGATTTAATGCAAAACCAGCTGCTAACCTCATTTCATACCTTAACCGCAGCAGTGTTATTATCCTACATAGCACTAATCACTTTAATGTATTTTTCTGGTATACCATACAAGGATAAAACCTTTACTAAAGCTCTTCTATCAGCAAAATCGAGCGCTTGCTCATAATCTATAAAACTGAGGACCAAAGAAGTTTGACAACTCAGGCACTTCTCAATTATTAACCTGAGATTGAAAATTTGGTCGACACATCTTCTACCTTTTCTAAAACAGCACTGTTCTTCTCTTAAAACTTTGTCTACGGCATCTTTCAGTCTATAAAGTAACATATTAATATGTAATTTAATACCTACAGAGACTAGACTGATGCCTCGATAATTACCACACTCCTAAAATCCAAAAACTTTTAGGTACTTACCCTTTTTCAAAAATCATATTCATAATCTTCAGTAACTTCAGTAAATTTCTAACATCAGAGCCACCATATTTAAGAAACTCATTCACCACCCTATCAGCACCTGGAGCCTTATTTTTTTAATCCTTTTAGTTCTGTCGCTAATGCTTCCTCACAAAACAAGTCTTCCTTCCCATCCAAGGCATCACAAACTTTTTCATTTTCCTCTATATCTTTTCCTGCAACTCTGTCTCGATTTAGAAAATTCTCAAAATGTTCTGCCCATCTCTCTTTAACTCTGTCCTTATAGCTAATTGTGGTCCCATTCCTATCTTTAACTGGGCCAAGTCCGGATTGACTACTCCCTCTCAATTTATTAACATGCCAGTACAATATTTTACTCTTATGCCGTCTAGCTGTATCTTCCAGATCCTTGGCAATTTTATCCATGACCTTCAATTCACACCTCCTTAGTTCATATTTTGATGCTTTCTCCACTTTCCTTACATTCCTTTTGTTTTCATATGATCTATCACTCAGATAATTCTTGTACAAGTCCTTTCTCCTTTCTATTAAACATAAATCTTTTCACTAATATTCTTAGCTGCAGTCCTAGCTTTCTTCCCTAAGACACCTTCAGCAACTTCACAAATTAATTTTCTAAAATTATTCCAACCATCTTCCACATTATCAAATTTTAACTTTTAAGTTTAGTATTCAACTGCTCCTGGAAAGTTTCTCTTAAATTATCACCCTGGAGTCTACAAACATCAAAACGTCCCGGGAGGGACGTTACAATTACTTTCATCCAAGATATTTCTTTATATCACCCTTGGATGTACTTAAGGTATAAACACCTGCTTTTTCAATTGCAAGAATAACAGGAGTAGATGGGGGGGGGGTTCCAGACTCCACCGGGGCCCAACCCATTCGAACCCTGATCTGGACACTTTTTTAAGCTTGTAAGAGATGTAGGTGCTAGGCCGTTCCATGGGAGCCAGCAGGTGTTATATCAATGTTTGCATTTGGTTGCTATTTAATATGGATGAAGCAACCTTGTGTGACTCAACAGACGTTACATCACTGGGGGTGTTTAGTAATTGGAGTTGGAACTCATACATGACTTAGTGGATTTATCGGAAATAACTTGATGACGGCGCACATGTGGGTATTATGTAATGACGGTGCACACTTGGGTCTTACGTAATGACAGTGCCAAGCAGAGGAATTTTATTAAGACATTTTTCTTCAAGACGTTTCAAGACGTTTCTTTAGACATTTCAATACGTTTCTTAAGACATTTTTCTTCAAGACGTTTTATAAGACACTTTAATACATTACTTAAGACATTTTCCTTCAAGACGTTTCAAGAGACTTCGAGACATTTCTTATGACATATTTCTTCAAGACGTTTCAAGAAGTTTTCTAAGACATTTCAAGACGTTTCAATACGTTTCTTAAGATATTATTCTTCAAGACGTTTTCTATGACGTTTCATTTTCTTTCAAGACGTTTCAAGACATCCCGAGACGTTTCTTAAAATATTTTTCTTCAAGACGTTTCAAGAAATATCTGAAAACATTTTTCTTCAAGAAGTTTCATTTTCTTTCAAGACTTTCAAGACGTTTTCTAAGACATTTCAAAACGTTTCAAGACATTTCTTAATACATTTTTCTTCAACACATTTATAAGACGTTTCAAGACATTTTAAGACATTTCTTAAGACATTTTGCTTCATAACATTTTTTAAGACGTTGCAAGACACTTAAAGACAGTTTTCTTCAAGACGTTTCTTAAATCATTTTTTCTTCAAGACATTTCAAGACGTTTCAGGATACCCCCCCTCCCCCTCATCACTCCTTAGGACATATTCAAACTTTTCACTCCGAAAAAAAGTTTATAAACCTAAATTAAACACTGTTTTTTTATTTGAACAGCGGAAAATTGCTATTTCATTGCTAGAATGTGACACTCCAAGGCAATTCACGCCACATAGAATTTAAATTCTTGAACGAGCATACTCCTTATTCCCACTGGTTTCATAAAAATTGGCAGCATGGTGACACCCTCTGACATCCGTCATCATAATTTAAGCGTTTTTCTAACGCTTGAAACCACAATAGATATATTTTCTATTGCTATTATTTTCCGACAATTTCCAACCTGTGCCATACTATTACTCCTCCGCGTGACACCCCCTCATCACCCCTTAAGACTTTTTTCAACTCCCCCCCCCCAACAAAAAAATAAACTTGGTAAATAAAAAAATTATTATTTAGAACATAGGAAAAAGCAGTTAAAAAACACGACTAACGGAAAAAACAAAAACATGCGTGAATTAAAGAAATATGTGGCTCCTAGCAATCATTTCCAGAAGGGAGGATCGATATTAGAGGCAGTAAACCATATTAAGAGCTATTAACGAAAACACCACGTTTCTTTGAGCTAATTTGAATAATATTTTCTCATCACATTACACATAATCTCGTTATAAGTAATTTTTAGGTCCTATTAAGAGCTTTTAATGAAAAAAACCTCATCGGAAGCCAACCCTATCATAATACTCCAAAATTCCTCAAATCACCACACTATTACTGCTCCGAGTGGCACCCCCCCCCCCCTCACCATCCCCTAAAATTGAACACTATTTTTTATTTGAACGGCGGAAACTTGGCATTTCATTGCTAGAATATGGTACTCCAAGGCCATTCACTCAACAAAGAATTTAAAACATTTCTTTGACGAGCCTATCCTTTATTTCCACTGGTTTTATAAGAATTGGCATCATGGTGACACCCTGTGAGACCCGTCATCATTATTTTAGCGTTATCTAACGTTTGAAAACCCCCAATGGATGTATTTTCTATTGATATTATTTTTCGACAATTTCCAACCCATGCGACACTATTATTCCCCCTCTGACACCATCTACCATCCTCTCATCATTCCTAAGGTATTTCAGGATATTTTTTCATAGGTTGATAGCCAATTACATCCCCCCCACTTCTGCCCCCCCTCCCCCGGTTGCAACTCATTCACTACCAAATCAGCTGGCTTTTACCCAAATACAACCGACTCCAATTCCCCTCCAACCCAAACTCCAAATCTGGTTCCGGTTACGTCAGTTCCAGGTCCCCCGCTTTCAAACTCGATTGCACAATTCCTATTCCGCCAATTCCACTCCAAGTTCAGTCAATTCCAAGATTTTGTATATGGCTGCCTCAGTGGTAATCTATGGCTCCTCATCGACAATAGCTAGTTTATTATACGTTTCCGATCAGTATCATTTGTAAATTGGAAGGATAACATCTACGCGAGATAAGCGATATGCGAGAATAACATTTCCCGAGATAATAGAGCTCAAAGTCATATCTTATGTAAGTTTCAAAACTGCGATCCCTGCAAAAATAATGTCGTAATAGACAATGAAACCACAAGTAAACTAAAAAGAGCTTTGTAAGACAATATCATCGAGTAATGTAAAAATAAACTGATGAAAAACAAAGCATCAGCAAACATTACTGCTACCATCATGGGTTTCCCAACAGACGCAGTCCATAAAGCCGCTATTATCGACAATGAAATGCATGACGAGCTTCTTTAAAGTTGTGTATATCTCCAAAATGGAAATCTGAAGAGAAAATATCACGAAGTATTTAATGAGTAGATTTAAGGTGTTCATTTTTATGATGATATTCAAAACGCAATTAATTCAATAAAAAATATTTTATTGCATTACTTTGTCTTATTCCACTTCAGTTCTGAATTTTTCAAGGAAGAGAAAAAAGCTCAACTTCTCTTCTAGGTTTTTTCCGTAGGAGATACGGAAAAGTTATACTTCGATTCTGAATTTTTCCAAAGAATAAGAAAGTTCCATTGAATTCTGAGTTTTCTCAAAGAAGTGTAGAAAAGTTAAACTTCAGTTCTGAGTTTCCCCCCAAAGAAGAAAAAAAGTTCCACTTAAGATCTGAATTTTCTCAAAGATGAGAAAGAGTTACCACAGTATATAAATTATAGGCAGTATGATCTTTCCCTATCTCACCCATTATAAAAACCCGGACAGAGGTGCGCGTGCTCCAGAGAACGTAGAAACATAAGCGACATTAGATCTTTTCACGGGTAGACAAGTCAGCTTTGCCTAGAACGTGAAACTTGGCTTCAAGGGTGGAACACTAAATTTTGAAGAAACTAATTCTAAATTAGTTTATTCCAATACATATATGATAATCGGTAATTAGTAGTGCAATGTTATTATTAGATGTTTTAGGAATTAAAAGTATGTTTCGAAATCTCAAGTTGGTTTCAAAGGCATTTTGAGAAAGTTTCTGCCAAAATATTTGTTCCAGAGTAATTGGACCGCTGATGGCAGATCAAATGAGACGAGCCGTTTGTACGCACTAATGCAAGAAGAAGTGGGAGGAGCTGTTTGTTCGCACCGAGAATGGAGAGATAGAAATTATCTGCGGTAAACTTACAGCTATTATCTTTATACTGTGAGAGTTACATTCCGATTCAGAATTTTCTCAAAGAAGAGAAACAAGTTCAAGTTCTGTTCTGGATCTCTCCGTAGAAGAGAAAAAAAGTTATATTTCGATTCTGAATTTTTTCTAAGAGAAGAGAAAAAAACTACCCTTCAGTTCTGAGTTTCCTCCGTAGTTGAGAGCGTACCCTAAAAACAGTGGAAGCAAGATAAAGTAATGCAATAAATTTTTTTTATTGAAATAATTGCGTTTTGAATATCATCATAAAGAAAAATGAACACCTCAACTCATACATAACTCATAAATACTTCGTCATGTTTTCTCTTCAGATCATTTCCATTTTGTCACATATTTTCATTTTGGGGGTATACGCAACTTTTAAAAACCTCGTAATGCATTTCATTGTCGATAATACCGGCTTCCTGGGCTGCACCTGTTCGTAAATTCATGATGGTAGCAGTAATGTTTGCTGATACTTTGTTTTTCATCAATTCATCTTTATATTCCTTGATGATATTATCTTTCAATGCCCGTTCTATTTTACTTGTGGTTTCATTATCGATTACGACATTATTTTTGCAGGGGTTACAGTTTTGACACTTGCATAAGTTATGACTTATGATGCTTACCAGCAACGGTAGCCAGAGCTTTACCTTCGTCGTCAACTAAAAGTTTTAGATAAGCATTCCCTTTGAGCACTAACATCTCGGGAAATGTTACTCTCGCATATCCAGCACTTTGATGGTAGAAATTCTTGGGTACTCCAAAGGAATTTAACTCTTTAGTGTCATGACAGCGCACACATACATTTCCGATAAGATCGTCATTAACACTTGTTTCATAATTCAAATATTTCTCTTTCTCAGCATTCAATGCAACTATAACTTTATCATGTGTACACGCTTTCAAGAAATACTTCACCTTCACCTTTTCCATGATGGTGCTAGTGGCATTCGCATGGGGTTTGTTTTTCAACAAATAATTTCTAATCTCCACGATGATAATGTTGGCTAGTGCTCTTTTTATTTTACTTGCGGTTTCATCGTCTACTGCGGCATTATTTTTACATAGATCGCAGTTTTGACACTTGGAAAAGATATGACTTATGAAACTGTCACAGGGGTATGCCTGTCTTCTTATTTTTGTCTTCTTTGGAATGCTCATAGCAGGAATATGGTGATATGAACTATCCAAGGGGTAATGTGTTACCAGCAACGTCAGCAAGAATTTGACCTTTGTCGTCAATTAAAAGTTTTAGACTAGCATTGTATTTGAGCACTATCATCTCTGGAAATTCTATTCTACTATATCCAGCATTTTGATGATAGAAATTCTTGGGTACTCCAAAGGAATTTAACTCCTTAGTTTCTTGACAGCGCACAAAAACATTTCCAATAAGATCGTCATTAACATTTGTTTCATAATTCAAATATTTCTCTTTCTCAGCATTCAATGCTACCCAACTTTATCATGTACGCACGTCTTCTTGCAATGTTTCATCCTCACTTTTTAAAATATGATGTCGATGTTTATCCTTTCATTTTACAAATGGAAAACGTACAATAAACTAGCTATCGTCGATTAGGAGCCATGGATTACCACTGATGCAGCCATATACAAAATCTTGGAATTGACTGAACATGGAGTGGAATTGGATGAACATGAATTGTGTAATCGAGGGTCAAAGCTAGGGACACGGAACTGACACAACGGGAGCCAAATTTGGAATTGGAGTCGAACGGGCATAAATTGAGCTGGTGGTTGTTCTACCGGGGTGGAAGCCTGCAGAATTGGAGGTGAATGCGTTGTAACCAGGGAGGGGGCAGAAGCAGGGGAAGCGAAGGAATTGGCTATCACCATACTAAGAATATCTTGAAATGTCTTAGGAATGATGGTAGGGTGGTAGATGGTGACAGAGGAGGAGTAATAGTGTCGCATGGTTTGGGAATTGTCGGAAAATCATAAAAATTGAAAATATATCCACTGGGGGTATTTAAATGTTACAAAACGCTTAAACGATGACGCCTAATGTCGCAAGGTGTCACCTTGCTGTCAATTTTTACAAAACCAGTGGAAATAAGGAGCAGGCTCATTCAAAAAATATTTTAAATTCTCTGTGGCGTGAATTGCCTAGAAGAATCACCTTCTAGCAATGAAATGCTAAGTTTCTACTGTTCAAATAAAGAACAGTTTTAAATGTTAGATTTACAAGTTTGTTTGTTTTTGTTTTTTTTTTTGGGGGGGGGGGAGGTTGAATATATTTAGCGGGTGATGATGGGGGGTGCCACGCGGTGCAGTAACAGTGTGGTGATGTGAGGTGTTTTGGAGGTTATTTTGACAGGATTGGCTTCCGATGAGGGGGCTTTTTTCATTAAAAGCTCTCAATAGGACCTAAAAAACTACCTCTAGAGATATTATGTGTAATGTGATGAGAAAATATTATTCAAATGCGCATATTGTCACGATGGGTGAATATTCGTAGGCTTAGCTCAAAGAAATGTGGTGTTTTCGTTAATAGCTCTTAATATGGTTTACTGCCTCTAATATCAACCCTGCCCATCTGGAAATGATTGCTAGGAGTCCCATCTTTCTTTAGTTCACGCATGTTTTTGTTTTTTCGTTTGCCATGCTTTGAACTGCTTTTTTCTGTGTTTTAATTAATAAAACTTTTATTTGCAAAGTCTGTGTCTTTTTAGATTTACAAGTTTATTTTTTGGGGGGAGAGGTTGAAAATGTCCTAGAGGGTGACGAGGGGGTAGCCACAGGGAGCAGTACGGCACAGGTTGGGAATTGTCGGAAAACAATAACAATAGAAAATATATCCATTGGGGATATTCAAGCGTTAGAAAAACTTATGACTGATGATGACGAGTGTCGCAGGGTGTCAGCATGCTGCCAATGTTTATAAAAGCTGTGGAAATAAGGAGTAGACTCGTTCAAGAAATGTTTTAAATTCTCTCTGGCGTGAATTGCTTTGGAGCATCACGGTCTAGCAATGAGATGGCAAGTTTCCGCTGTTTAAGTTAAAAAAAACGGTGTTTAATTTAGATTTATAACCTTATTTTCGGAGGAAAGAAGTTAAAAATATCTTAGGAAGTGATGAGGGGAGTGGGGTGAAATGTCCTGAAACATCTTGAAAAGTCTTAAGGAAAAATGTCTTAAGAAACATCTTGAAGAAAAATATCTTAAGATAGATAGATAGATAGATAGATAGATAGGTTTATTTTCCATATATCAGTAAAATAATTACATAACAATCTACAAATCCCCACAAAGGCTCCATGACCTGTAGGAGGGGGATTATGAAAATATCAAATAAACATTAAACATTCAAACGCTTAAGATTTAAACAATATAGACATAACATTAATATTTAAACATATAAACATAAGCATTTGAACTTTTAACATGTGAAGCATTTGCTTCATTAAAAAAAACAAAAACAAGGAGGGTTCACTAAATAAGCTTTATCAAACTACAGTGAATCACAAAATCTAAAAAAAAAAAAAAAAAAAAAAAAAAAAAAAAAAAAAACTATTGGCAGCAGGAAAAAGTAAAGAAAATTAATCGCATGAAAACAAATATTTTTATACTAGTTTTTTGAAGGTAACAAACGAGTGGCATTCTCGAGCCGAATCGGGAAGGGTGTTCCATGTCAAATGACACGCAACAAGAGGATTAAAATCGGATCTTATTGTTGGTGTATGGGGAATTTGGATATTTAGAGAACTACGGAGTTGATAATTGACCGACCAGATACAAAAGAAGACGTAAACCTAAGGGACCTAGGAATATCACCATGGAGCTGAAGAAAAGCGAAAGACGAACAGGAAAGAATATAAAGTTTTTTAATATCAAGTAACGGTTTAGTTGCCGAACGATTTACATCCTGGATAAGATTTATAGCTTTATCACAAATATTCGAAAGCGGTTTGAGAAAAGAAGGGAAATTAGACATCCATATGACTGAACAATAGGAAAAATAAGAATGAATTAAGCTGTGAAATAGGATTCTTAGAACTGGTCCTGGAAAGATATGCTTTAGTTTTCTTAGAATACCGAGGTTTCTGCATACCTTCATTTTAATCAAATCAATATGGTGTTTGAAAGATAAATTTTCATCTAGGAGGATACCTAGGAAGCGGACATGGCCATCCTTTGGTCTACTAATAAAGCCTTTGGATATATGAATTTCAGATAATTGAGGGCAAGCCTGGGATATACGAGAAAAAACTAAAACACTAGTTTTAGAAACATTTAAGGCAAAAAAGTTAGCATCAAACCAAATTGAAACTCTCTCAAAGAGGTCCACTAACTTTGTACGAACCTCATCCTCTGTTCTCCCAGAAGTAATAAGGGTGGTATCATCGGCAAAAGTAACAAGAGAATCCGAGGTATGCAAACTATAATTATGGGTAGGGGAGACTGTTGGATGACATAGACGACAGCAATAAAGAGGATTTTTATTTCTAACTGCAAAAATTAGGTCATTTATGTAAATTAAAAACAGTACCGGCCCTAAAATTGACCCTTGAGGGACCCCCTGGTCAACACTTGATGGTGAGCGAAAACATGGATCAACAGAAATTATTCTACAAGACAAGAAATACTTGAACCAATAATATTAGCTACCTTTTACGCCAAGATGAGAGAGTTTTAATAGAAGGAGCCTCTGGGTTATAAAATCAAAGGCTTTACAAACAACCAAAAGCAAAGCACCAGAACTCAAAATGGAGCCCAGAGCAAAATGACGATAATTTAGTAGAACTGCACAAGCATGCTCAGTCGAATGATTTGCTCGAAAACCAAATTGAAAATCGTGAAAAAAATCTTTAGAAGTAAGACAATAATTAAGACGAGAAAGCATCACCTTCTAAAATATTTCGCTAAGTACAGACAACAAAGAAATTGGCCGATAATTGGCTGGATCATTTCGTGTCCCCCCCTCATATAATATGCTGACTCGAGCACGCTTGAGACTACTCGGGAAAATACCATGCTGAAAAGAGAGGTTAATAAGTTTTGTTAAGGGATAACTAATGGAAGGAAGTATGAACTTAATTACTTTAGTAGGAATATTATCAGGGCCAGACGACGAACAATTTTTCAATCCCATAACAATTTTAGCAATTTCGGGTTTAAATGTCTTGAAATGTCTTAGAAAACGTCTTGAAATGGCTTGAAGAAAAAATGTCTTAAGAAACGTATTGAAATTTCTTAGAAAACGTCTTGGGATGTCTTGAAACGTCTTGAAAAAAATGAAACGTCTTGAAGAAAAATGTCTTAAGACACGTCTTGAAACGTCTTAAAATATCTTAGAAAAAGTCTTGAAACGTCTTGAAGAAAAACGTCTTAAGGAACGTCTTGGGATGTCTTGAAACGTCTTTAAAGAAAATGAAAGGTCTTGGATAACGTCTTGAAACGTCTTGAAGTAAAATGTCTTAAGAAACGTCTTTGGATGTCTTGAAACGTCTTGAAAGAAAATGAGACGTCTTACATAACGTCTTGAAGAAAAATGTCTTAAGAAACGTAAATGTCTTGAAACGTCTTGAAAGAAAATGGAACGTCTTAGATAACGTCTTGAAACGTTTTGAAGAAAAATGTCTTAAGAAACGTCTTGAAATGCCTTGAAACGTCTTGAAAGAAAATGAAAGGTCTTAGATAACGTCTTGAAACGCCTTGAAAAAATATATTGAAGAAAAATGTCTTAAGAAACGTCTTGGGATGTCTTGAAACGTCTTGAAAGAAAATGAGACGTCTTATATAACGTCTTGAACTATCTTGCAGAAAAATGTCTTAAGAAACGTCTTGGGATGTCTTAAAACGTCTTGAAAGAAAATGAAACGTCTTAGATAACGTCTTGAAATGTCTTAGAAAACGTCTTGAAACGTTTCGAAGAAATATGTCTTAAGAAATGTCTTGCAATGCCTTGAAACGTCTTGAAGAAAAATGTCTTAAGATACGTCCTGAAGTGTCTTAGAAAACGTCTTGAAGTGTCTTAAAAAGTGTTTTGAAATAATTTGAAACGTCTTGGGGTGTCTTGAAACGTCTTGAAGAAAAATGTCTTAATAAAATTCCTCTGATTGGCGCTGTCAAGGAGGCACACTTGTGCCTCTATAAAGAGGCGACCCACCACAATGTTAAGCGATTTCAGGTCCTAGAGGTCGCAGAGAGACGGAGGTAATCGCATTTTGTAGCCCAAGCTCAAACTAAGAAACGTGCAAAATTTCATCCTCCTCCGACTTTATCTTCATGGGGTAAACTGGGCCGGAAGTTTGGACCCTCCCACCACAGCCCCCCTTTAACGTTTTTCGATTGGGCTGAAATTTAGAGGTTAAGCTTTCCTGGGGCTCGGGAGCTTATCCTCGAAATTTAAGCTCAATCCGATCACTCCTTCACTGTTTTCCAAAAACCGAATTTAGCCACTTAAAATTCATCTCTTTTTTCTTAGCCACGCCTACAGGCCACAGTTGGCACCGGATCCGGTTGAATGAGGACTCATTCGAAGCAGAATTCGACCTGTTAGGGCCTTTTGATATTTTCAGACCGAAAAAATTATCCCCCGAATTTACATTTACGAAAAACCTTTTTTTCCTATAATAGCACATTTTAATTTTTCTCACCACAACCCCCCATTACCGGTGTCTGATCGGGCTGAAATTTCGAGGATGAGCTTTCCTGGGACCTGGGAGCTTATCCTCAAAATCTGATTACTCCTTTTCTGTTTTCCAAAAGTCAAATATTAAGTTTCATGGGAATTTGCTTGCGTCGAAAATAGCTTCCATTTACTAAAAAATAATTACAATTGTGCCGGCTTGGTCTTGTAATTGACACTCCAGACCCTCAGATGGGAAACCCAGGCTCAATTCACTCTCTGATCAAATTTTTGATATGCTGAATTTAAACTTTAAAAAAAAACTCAGTTTCTTTTTTAAATTATTTGAAAAAAATTACGTTTTCTAAAGAGTTAAAAAGGCTGAGTTACAAGGTCGACCCTTGAGTAATAAACTGTACAAAAACGTGCAGAAACTATTTGAAAAAAATTATGTTTTCTAAAGAGTTAAAGAGGCTGAGTTACAAGGTCGAACCTTAAAACGTACAGGGATTAGGAGGCACAGTTGGGGGGCTGCCGCCCCCAAACCCCCCGCTTTAGCAGCCTGTAAATAAATCAAAAAAGTTTTTTTAAGTTAAAGTAAGGAGCGACATTAAATCTTAAAACGATCAGAAATTATTCCGTATATGAAAGGGGCTGTGCCCTCCTCAACGCCTCGCTCTTTACGCTAAAGTTTGACTTTCTCACAACTTTTTTTTTAAACAATAAAAACTTACAGGGATTAAAACGTACAGGGATTAGGAGGCACAGTAGGGGGCTGCCGCCCCCAAACCCCCGCTTTCGCAGCCTGTAAATAAATAGAAAAGTTTTTTAAAGTGAAAGTAAGGAGCGACATTAAATCTTAAAACGATCAGAAATTATTCCGTATGTGAAAGGGGCTGTGCCCTCCTCAACGCCTCGCTCTTTACGCTAAAGTTTGACTTTCTCACAACTCTTTTTTTTAAACAATAAAAACTTTAGCGTAAAGAGCGAGGTGTTGAGGAGGGCACAGCCCCTTTCATATACGGAATAATTTCTGATCGTTTTAAGATTTAATGTCGTTCCTTACTTTCACTTTAAAAAACTTTTTTTATTTATTTACAGGCTGCGAAAGCGGGGAGTTTGGGGGGCGGCAGCCCCCCAACTGTGCCTCCTAATCCCTGTACGTTTTAAGGTTCGACCTTGTAACTCAGCCTCTTTAACTCTTTAGAAAACGTAGTTTTTTTCAAATAATCAATAATTAAGACCCATGTGTGTGCCGTCATTGCAGAATACCCACGTGTGCGCCGTCATTAAGTTATTTCCGATAAATCCACTAAGTCACGCATGAGCTCCAACTCCAATTACTAAACACTCCTGTGATGTAACACTTGTTGAGTCAAAAAAGGTTGCGTCATCCATATACATAGCAACTGAATGTAAACATTGATGTAACACCTGCTGGCTCCCATGGAATGGCTTAACACCTACATCTCTTACAAGCTTAAAAATAGTGTCTGTATCGGAATTCGAATGGGATGGGCCCCGGTGGAGTCTGCCTCCCCCCCACTTCTAACAGGTGGTCAGAATTTGCTGGGGGAGACACTGGTGTTTATACTCTCCTGTGAGGTCTTAGAAGCAAACGTAACTGCGTAGGCTATTTTCTAACATAGGATTCAATCAGGTGCTGACCCAGGATATTTTTTCGGTGGGGGCGGGGGGTGATTGGAGTGAGGGTGGGGTTAATAGTGAAAAAACTGATTTTATGATAATTCAAATAGAAGTGTCCAGGATTTCCGGAAAAGTTAGGACTTCGGGGGGGGGGGGGCTCTGAACCCCACCCCCTCCGTATGTTCCTGGCTACAATAGTTCCTAACATACAAATAAAAAAGAAAATGGTTTGACTCATAGATTAATTCCCTGAATAGATATCAGATAATATAGAAAAACATTGCAACACGCGAACAGATAAACAGCTATCAAGCACCTAACAAAGATGGTGGCAAACAATCAGTTTAGATATTCAAGATTTAAACCCAGTTTAGTCTTCAAACAACTGGAAGGAAACCGTATAAAACCTCTGCTGGTGTCAAGTAAGAAATAGCGCAAGGCGCTCACCAAAACAAACGGTATCTGTCTGTAGTATGTAACAAATTAATGAGTCAATAGTTGGGCACGATGAAATAAACTGGAGCCCTCTGAAATGAATTTCTGGATACGCCTCAAGGGTATAGGGGGATTAAGACGCCTTTAAGTCATGTAATCGTTGTAGACAGTAAACATTGATGGTAAACTAAATCCTTCGGAAAAAAATAAGGGAAGACTGGGCCAGTTGCACTTCTTCCGCTACGACCAAGTCTAACTGACATTGCAAAGGAGGAGAGGTGGTCTTCTCACTCTAAAGCAATTAGCATATTCGAAAAAACACACAAAATGGACGAATTTCTGTTAAGAATTGTCTTTTAAAGTATCTGCTTTGCCCTACCCCCCCCCCCCCAACATATTAAAAATTATCGTTCAAAATTAAAAAGATGATTCACTCCATTTGGCCTTCTAATTTGTTCATATGACAAACTGGCACTTTTGGTTTTCGACCTAACTGTTCTTAACGTTTGGGATAAATATGGAAGAACATTGAATGGAAAAACCATTAAAATAAATAAAGAAGACTATTCATAATAAGTATTTCCGGTGAAATATGACAAAAGTTAGAAAATATCTGCGGCGAAAGACAGACAGAGAATGTTTTCTTTACTGCAGTCCAGGTGCGTTTTCCCATACATAAATATGCGTACGTAATTACAATCCCAGACAAAACACAAAGTGACAGAAATATACGGTTTCCTGTGATATAACACTCAACAGAATGAAATGACAAACATGGAAGAAGCAATTTTTTGTGAACTATACATAGGCCTACATCTAAATACAATGTTCAACACATAGCAGTGTCGTTCAACCATGTGTGTCTCTTATGCGGGGCTCCCACGGCATCAATAAAGTTAATAAAGTTTTTCTGGAAAGTGCGAACCATAAAGTTTGTCCCACTCACACAAGGATTTCACCTCATTGACTTTACAGCAATTTTTCACAGAAAGTAACTGAAATAGTCAGACAGGGAGCTAAGAAAACCATCTTTTTAAGAATTTTTTCGGTTTAATAATAAATGAAAATATTATTTGTGTAACCCTTATTCTTTTATCAAGCAGAATATTTCAACAAGAATACACTATTATATTTGTAGACACTAATTTGTGTGTTGTATATTTAAAATTTTTCACACGTCTTCTGCTATTGGTTGAACTTTGCGGACTTTCTTGAAAAAGTTAAATAAAGCTCAACTTTTTCGGACAGCAATAAAGTCAACAAAGTTATGCAAAGAAAACGGTTGATTAACTTTGCGGAGAGCTTTATTAACTTTATTGAGGCCGTGGGAGCCCCGCTTTAGAAGTCAGAAAAGGGAAAGCTCTCAAATCACGATTTATGTCCGTTTTCTAACTATTACGCATAATAGTAGATAGTGTATTGGTCTGTTAAGAAACTGAGGGAAAGTCTTCCAGTCCAGAGTAGTTCCAGTCACAGATATGACGGGACCTAAATCTCGCGCTAAAAGAGCCTCAAGAGGAGATGGGCAGAACATTTTTGAGAATCCGTTATAAAGTTTTGGGGGAATGATAGAAAACAATAAATGATTCTGCGACAATTTGAAAGTGAAGCAAGTATTTTTTTTATTAAGCTTGAGTAACAGATTATATCAAGAGGATTTAAAGGTAGCAATGGGCAAGATATTTATAGCATGTTAGATAAGATTTTGAGATATGAGGGTTACGAAGCTAAGAGATAAGATATTTAAAACTATAGGTACGATTTTGTAAGAGGGAAGCAGGCTTTCAAGTAGCTTTAGGAAAACTTTCATTAAGCCCCTTCTCTTAAAGTGTCAATGACATAAGAATAAAACATTTTTTTTGGCTCCCTGGCCCCATCTTAAGTCTATTCATACCCGAAAACAAGGATTTTCTGTGATTTTTATTTAGGTTGTTTTACAATTATTAAGATTTTTCGCGGCTTAAGCTCTCTCCTTCGTTGCCACACTCAATGGTAAAAGGCATTAAGGCGAAACTTTTCTTGTTAACAAACAAGCCCAACCAAACAGTTTAACACCCAATTCATCTGCAGGTGATCGTCGAGCAATACAACAACCCATACGATAGTACAACTGTTACATTCTACTACTACTACTACTAACAACTCATCGCAGCAACAAGCCGCCTGAGGCCAACACAGCTACGCACGCTACTCCTTCACCCCAATCTATTCAAAGCCTCCCTTTTTACACCCACCCACGAAGTTCCCATTTCCTTTCAATCTTTCTTTATGACGTCCTCCCACCCCAGAAGGGGACGACCTGCTTTCCGTTTAGCCCTAGATGGTTGGCCGAAAGTGGTTGACCTAGATGGTTGACTGTTACATTCAATAGGGCTATTGAACAGATATAGGCTGTAAAAATTAAGGGTACTTGTGCAATATAACTAAACCAGCGGTATACACGAAAGAAGTAAAATTTGGTTAATGCTAATGAAATAAAATAAAATAAAATAAGATGAAAATATAATAGTTGTGAAACAAATTTGGGCTATATATTTGCACATTAGGGAAGTGGCGGGTAAAGCATAGCATATATTAAACACGTAACCTAACCTAACCTATATAGGTACCTTTTCCCCCCTAAACCCCAAAAAACAATCGTTTAAATATTGTAAACGCAATGAGAAATCACGGTTTGCAATCAATTTATATAGCAAATAGCCGTTTGACGGGTCTCCATGTCTGGTTTCCTTGTACAGTCTATAGGGCTGGTTTAGTTATAATGTACCAGTACCAAATTAAGTAATAAAAGATATTGTTCGAATCGGAAGAAAATAAGGATTCTGTTGATATGTCAATCGTCAACTAAAGGGATAAATACAGCGCAAAACTACATAACTTCATATAGTGCATATCTTTCATTAAAAATTGTTTTCCTGGGTTTTCTTTATTTTTTTATCACGTAAGTTTCCACTTGGTCAATTTAAAGAATGAGATTTCATTTTAAGTATTCTTGCTACTTTAAAATATGATTGGAGTGAATGTGTTAACAATGTAGAAACACTAGCTCGATTTCGCTAGCAAGCAGATTGATTAGAATGCTGATATTTATTAGAGTAAGATATGCTATAGATAAAGTTTTAAGAGATGAACTGCTTGGTTTAAAAAAAAAGAGCGCATAAGGTAGTATGTTTGTTCCATTGTTTTCACACTATTCAGTTAAATGGAGCGCACAAAAGGTAGTACACCTAACAATAAATTTTACAAAAGCATGTTCTTTGTTCATGTCTCAAATCATTAGCATAAGCACTCACAAGTTATCACCCTAAATTGAACCATATTTGGGCGTAACTTTGAAAACACATCAAATTTTTTTGTTTGTTGCAAGTGACAAATTTGGTAGGCTATAATAAACAGGTCGGGCATTGAACTAGATGTCAATGTCTTTTGGAGTATTAATTGCAATCAAAGTAAACACATTAGTAAAATGCAGTTGTAATTAATACATAATTACCAACATGAATATGATTGTCTAATGAATGATATTATTACAACAGCTGTCGAAAATATAACGATTATGTGTATCTTCTTAAGGTTTTGAGCTTGATACATCAAATATGAAAAGGTACTTACTTGTTATCCCGACCACACTCAAGAAGTTAAGTTAGGTTAATTATAATGAAATAAGCCTAAATATGATGAAAATATAATACTTTAATAACAAAATTATTAATTACCATTAGAACGCATTATATCAAATACCTAACCTAACCAACTCTATATATTAAATATTTAATTAAAATACGCCAGCATAGTAGTTTATCTCACGTAGTCTAAGCTGATTATCCGAGAGTGCAGACAAAGAAACCGGTTTTACTTAGATCAAACGGATCCAAATTCTTGAGTGTGGTCGGGATAACACGTAAATACCTATGGAAATAAATCAAAGGTTTCTGAGAAAACCATAGATGTCTCCTTTTACATTTTTGACATTCATATTGATTGAAGATTAAATCCTTCCTTATTTTATTATCTCTTAATACCAAATTTGAGGAACTCCTGATTTTTGTCTGGCCCCATATGGTTGGCTAAAAGAAATATTTTTGACCAACTTTTTTCCTTCATGCACTACCTAACCACTGTAACCTTTCTTTCATTAAAGCCCTAGAAACAAAAAGAAAAGGATTGAACTACAATTTATAAGGTATAATTAAATAATAAACAAAATTGTTTTCAACTAAAATTAAGGAGCAACACTAAAACTTAAAACGAACAGAAATTTTTCTGTATAGGAGGGGAGATACCCCTTCCTGAACCCCCGCCCTTTGCACTAAAGTCTTGAAGTTCTTTTAAAATTCTTCTCATTCAAATTCGACGGCCCCTGTGTTTTAGCTAAAAGTCTTTCTTAAAGGATTGTGACCAAAAGTCCAATTTCAGCGTAAAGAGCGAGGATTGAGGAAGGGGCATTTCCTATTATATATGGAATAAATTCTGTTATTTTTTTTAATGTGGCTCCTTATTTTCAGGTGAAAAAACTTGAAGTTTTGCTGAATTTCTGACCACTTTTCGAACAATAACAGGCTTCAGTTCTCTTCCTCAATTATCCCCGTGGAACATCCCCCTTCCCGCAGAAAATTCCCCCCCCCCCAAAAAAATGTCCGTATGTTTCCTATAACAATTACTACAGGAATACGTGAAGAACGGGGAAACTGCGTAGCTTACAGTCCTATCCCTAGGGATTATGGGAGCCATGTCATACCCTGTGGTAGTTAGTAGACCTTTCAACTATATTGAATCAAATGGCTAACTCAAATTTTTGATCGGATGTCTTTGAGAAAAAAGGGCGTGGGAGGGGGCTAGTTGTCCTTTCTTCTTTTGATCGCTTAAAAACGGCACTAGAAATTCTGATTTCGGTTCGAATGAACCCTTTCCTGATCTTCTAAGACAATTGTTTCCATACGACCACCCCTGAGAAAAAACTAAAACAAAAACAAAATAAACAAATAAATACGCATCCGTCATCTTTCTTTTGGCAAAAAAAAAACAAACAAATTCTGCAAAATTCGGCTCTCAGATATGCTGAATTTGATTATACAATTTTCATTAAGACCCCTTGACTTTTGGGGATATTTCCCCCTTTTCAGAAAGTCAAGTAAATTTCTTCGGGATTGTAACATTAAACTCAATAAATTACATTAATCTTAATTAATTCTAAATATTTAGAATCAGCAAATAAAGCTGATTATATTGATAGATCTATAGTTATCAAAACTCCGTATTTCAGGGTTTCAGTTACTATTGGGCCGAGTCGCTCCTTACTTACACGAACTGTTTCAGAAAAAAAAATTTATCTTGTTAAAAGAAAATAAGTTGAAAATTGCATTTCTTGCTTCAAAAACTGGATCACAAAGATTGCTAGCTATAAATAACGTCATAAAAAATCTGTTTGGCCATGAACACTTGAATGCTTTTATCACTGATATTTTCCAATACCTAAAATATATTTATACCGAAAGTTAAGAACAGAGTTGTTGGCGATAAAAATAAAAAATCATCAATAAAAATTTATTTCCAGAATAGTAAATCTAAATGTTATATATAATAGCAATTAACCTTGATAAACTCTGGAGCCGAGGATTCAGTTTTGAAGGTAAATTGTCAGTTCTAGAGGTTTTTAAAACCAAGTTTTGGGACGTGATATTGCACAAACAAATAGACTAGAAGAGTTAAGACACGTTTTCCGAATTAAGAAACTAATTTTTATTAAACTGATTTTATTTTCACTCAAAAATTTAATCAACTGATTTCAATACAGCGTGAAAGCATAATCAAAATTTTTCTTAGCAGACAGTTTTATCTTGTACTCATACCCATACTAACGGTGTCCAGCATGAACTCTGGAAATATAGTTCCCAAGTAATAGCCGAACCCCTTCATAAGGTCCTCACTCAAATATAGGAAACTGAGAGCATTTCCGCTGATTGGAAGAAAGGGGTTATTGTCAAGTTGTTCAAAAAGGTAGAACAGTCGACCGTAATAATTGGCAGGGCATTACACTATACTCTGTAGGGAGTGAAATTCTTTGCCAAATGTTACTGAACCGTATTCGGTCAAAAGTTGGGACAATACTAAGAGATGAACAGCATGGCTTTCGACCTGGTATATCCTGTGCTGATTTGATCTTAGTCTAAGAGTGCTCATTGAAGAGTAGATGGAGTAGCAGACCAAGACTACAATGGTTTTTATTGACGTCATGAAGCTGTTTGATTTAATCCACAGATTTTTGCTATGGAGAATTGTGCCGTTTTATTACGAGTTTTTTGACAAGATTGTGTGTATTATTCTTACATTTTACGAGCAACAGCTATTTATCATATAGACTGACTATGGAGATCTTACTAAATTTTTCAGTGTAAGGTCTGGCGTCTGCCAAGGATATATTCTGTTCTCGGTGCCGTTTGCCCTCCTTATTCACTATATCCTTCAAAAGTGCAACTTCACAGGTGGAACCCAACTGGTTCAGAGCCGCATCCTCTTTAACAGTGATTTTTCTGAAGACATAATTCTCCTGTCTTAATTTAAAGAGGAACTGTCATAGAACATAACTGAGCTCACAAACAAAGCGGAGCCAGCCGTTCTGTCAACTAGTACACTGAAAGACAAAACCCTACAAAACAAAGTAAACAATTTAGCTGCAACTTCACGCCAGGTCAGAACTGATGTACTTGAGAAAACTGAAAAATTTAGGCACTTCGGGAGCCTCGCCAAGTCGGATAGAAGCTTTGGATACTAAATTACCACGCGTATTACAGGCACGGGAAGCGCTACACTTTGAAGCATGTGGAAGAAAACAGCACATTAAGCACCTAAAATACAAATCCAAGGGTTTGAGAATAACTTCGAATACATTGGCCGACAAGGTTACGAATGCTTTGATTCAAGAAAAAACGAAACGGTTGTTCGTCATCAATAAAATTACAAGTAATCAATGGCACTATTGGGGTCACTTGGTGCGCGTTGATGAAGGCCGGCTCCCTATCTATTTGTGGTGCTTGGTCCTTCCCAGCATCAAAGGTGCGGACGACAGAAATCAACGCTAGGCCTATGCCTGGAGAAGGATGTTGCAATGTTCAGACTGTTAATAGAAGATTTTTTGTCTCCAGCACTGGAGAGGTCATCGTGGATAGGCACCGTTGTCGTCTTGTCGGCCAGTCGGCGTAGAAGGATCTATGTCTACGTGAGTAGGAATATCTATTCGTAGGATAAATTTAGCTAAACGTTTTTTCAGTTAACAAGTAGCTTCGAAAATTTTGTTTGTAAGACTCATGAAGAAAAATCAAACTTTGTGTCTTTTTTCTATTGATTTTACAGCCAAGTTATTTTAATATTAAGCTTAACTGCAATAGAAATTTTTTTAGTAATTTAACCAGCCAAGTCATTTAATAGCCATTGTAATAGCCAATTCCGACCATTATGAAAGCAAATAAATTTGACAAGATGTAGAGTACCTTAACTATTTCATCCTGGTCCTTCCGACCCTTGGATCCTAATTGCTAAGGAACACTTTCTAACAAATCAAATGGTAACATAATTTTCACCCTTAGCACCCATTCGAGGGACTGCGGACTTGGAACACCAGGCCTTTCGTTGAGACGTCATATGAAATGAGTAATCACCCTGAAAAAAGACTGCAACCCAATTTGAACTTAGCCAGGCACACACACAATAGTTTGTTGTATGTAAAAAATATAGGAAAATGCCAGTAGAATCATTAAAATCAAGAGATTCCAGTGAGGGTCAAATTTCCTCTTCGCACGTGTTGACGAAGCCCTTATCATGTTGTTTATATATATATATATATATATATATATATATATATATATATATATATATATATATATATATATATATATATATATATATATATATATATATATATATATATATATATATATATATATATATATATATATATATATATATATATATGTATATTCCTGACAAAATAAAGTGGAAACAGAAAACGAGAATATAGATATAAAATTGAGACTGAGTTGCATAACTCTTTTGCCTTTGATGAAAAAAAATCTGAAAAATACAACAAACAGCATATTAACAGATGACACTTGGAATGCCTTTGAACAGACCATGTGTTCCTCATACTTGACCCCTTGTCGTCTTCTTCTTCTATTTCAAAGTCTCTCCACGAATTTTCTTTTCTTTTCCCGTTCCTCTCTTTCCTTTTTAAGGAATATCAAATCAAAAGAGATATTGTCTAGCTATTAAACTCTATGCAATTATATTTTTTTTAGAAAATAAGGCAGAACCAAAAGAATTATCTTAAATATAGACCGAAATAGAGATGAAAATTGCTTTTCCGAATAATGCAACTTCAGAGGTTCTAGCATCTTTACTGTCATCTTGCATCATCTAGCATCATTACATCTCGGTGGTTCCAGGCAATCCAGCATCTTTACTGTCGAAAACTAATAACCGCATATAGGCATCGCTAATACTTACACACAAATTTAAAAAACATTACAAGGCCAATTAATCCTTAAACTAGAGCAGTTAATACTGAACTGAGATATCTTTTGTTTTAATTAATTTGTAATTTCAGAGCTAAGAATAAATTCTTAGACGAGTTTTATTAGTAGAAAATTGGTCATAAATTCTTAAAAGTGATGCTTTGGATTGATAAGGTGAGTATGATGAGTTTTGAGAAAAGGACTCACCTGATCTGCACCTGCATGGGTCGCATCTTTACCGTCGAAAACCTTACTTGTGCACTTTATGGTACACGCCGCTAAGTCAAGTTTGGTTAATGCTAATGAAATATAATAAAATAGGATGAATATAATAGTTTAGAAACAAATTTGGGCTATATATTTGCACATTAGAGGGGCTGGGGGGTAAAACATAGCTTTTATTAAATACGTAACCTAACGTAACTTAGGTACCCCCCCCTAAACCCCAAAAAACAACAGTTTAAATATTGTAAACACAATGAAAACCAAACTTCACATTCCATTTCTCTGTTGCAAATACCCGTTTGACGGGTATCCATTAGTAGTTCCTTGTACAATATATAGCGGTATATACCATAAAGAGCACAAAAACCTCCAAAACTAATAACTGCATATACACACCGCTAATACTAACAAACAAATAAATTTAAAAAACTTTAAAAGATCAATTAATCCTTAAACTACAGCTGTTAATACTGAATAGAAATATCTTTTGGTTTAATTAATTTTTAATTTCAGAGCTAAGGTTCAATTCGTAGACGCTTTTTATTACAAGAGAATATGTTATGAATTCCTAAAGTCATGCTTTGGATTGATAAGGTGTTGAGAAAAGGACTCACCTGATCTGCACCTGCATGGGTCGTGTTTTTCCAAGTAATGCGAAAGTGTGTCCCAGCCTCCACCAACTCTTACCATTACGTGGTTCCTTAGTATCTAATAATATAAAATATATAAATAAAATAAAGTAAACACGTTCCTAGTCAAAACCACTTTTATTCTGGTATTCTTTTTCATCATGGTCCACAGTTTTCTCACTGAGTGTGAAATTCACTTCCTTAGTCAGGCTTTTTCAAGCAGTTAGTGGTAACGAACTGTAAGTAAGGAGCGACCCGGCTCAGTAGTAACCAAAACTCTAAAAACGGGAATTTTGATACCAATAAATACGTCAAAAGAATCCAATTTTTATGCTGATTTCAAATATATAAGTTTCATCAAGTTTAATCTTACACATCAAAAGTTACTCGCCTAAGAAAATTTGCCCTATCTTCAAAAAAGGAGGAAACACCCCCTAAAGTAATAGAACCTTAATGAAAATCACAACATCAGATTCAACGTATCAGAGAACCCTACAGTAGAGGTTTCAAGCTCCTATATGCAAAAATGTGGAATTTTTTATTTTTTGCCAGAAGAAAGATCACGGATGTGTGTTTACTTGTTTTTTTTTCTCCCCCCCCCCCGGGGGATCGTATTGACCCATTGATCCGAGAAAATCGCGGGAGGGCTCATTCGAACGGAAATTAAAGGTTCTAGTGCCCTTTTTAAGTGACCAAAAAAACTAGGCCCCTCCCACGCTCATTTTTTCCCCAAAGTAACCCGATTAAAATTTTGAGATAGCCATTTTGTTCAGCATGATCGAAAAATACAACAAATATGTCTTTGAGGATGACTAATCCCCGGGGGAAGGGCTGCAAGTTATGAACTTTGCCCAATGTTTACATATAGTATTGGTTATTGGGAAGTATACAGACGTTTTAAGGTTTTTTTTCTGGTCGTGTGGGGGTGGATGGGTCGGGGGTTGTATGGGAGGATCTTTCCATGGAGGAGGTTTTCATGGGGAAAGGGACATTACTATGAAGGGGGCGCCGGATTTCCCAGCATTATTTAAAAAAATGATCAGAAATTAAATAAAAAAAACAAGTATTTCAACTGAAAGTAAGGAGCAACATCAAAACTTAAACCGAACATAAACTATTATATATATTATTGGGTTCGTCCCCTAGTCAGTGCATAGGTCTTTACGCTAATTTTTTTTTAGTACTTTCATAAGAACTATTTATTCTATTAACGGCCTTTGTGATTAAGGGTCATTCTTAAAGAATTGGAACACAATTAGGACATTGGCGTAAAGAGCTAGGTGTTGACTAGGGGGCAACCCCCCTAATATACGTAATAAAAATATACGAACATAGAAGTTCGTTACGTAAGTTAATTCGTAAGTTACGCATTTTATTACTAATAAAAACCTTCGTAGATAAAATTAAACAACTTTCGAGAGAGCCATTTAACCAAAAAAAGTAAAATTAATATGAAAATTTCGTTTTAATTATATATGTACAGTGAGCCAAAATCAAAACCTGCATTAATTAAAAAACTTTCAGAAATTAAATTTTAAAAAAAAGTTTTTTTAAACTGAAAGTAAGGAGCGAAATTAAAACTAAAAACGAACAGAAATTATTCCGTATATGAAAGGGGCTGTCCGCTCCTCAATACCTCGCTCTTTACGCTAAAGTTTGACTCTTTCTCACTAGTAGAGATGCCTTATTGACTCCGGGGGGGGGCACCATATATGGGCATAGAACCACGTGGTTTATGGTTTTTGTCAGTGAGAATGAAAAAACAGGAAATTTGTAACATTTGTGTCTGTTTTATTGGATGGTTATGTGTGTTGGTCGATTTATTTGATTTTTTTCATGGATGGTTATGGATTATTTATGGTTTTTGTCAGTGAGAATGAAAAACAGTATTTTTCTCACTTGAAAAAACATGAATTTTGTCACATTCATGGATGTTTTTATGGTTTTTGTCAGTGAGAATGAAAAAACAGGAACTTTCTCACATTTATGTCTGGTTTATGGTTTTTGTCAGTGAGAATGAAAAACAGGAACTTTCTCACTTTCATGGATTATTGAGTCATTAATCAAATTGTTTCCGGGCAAGGTTAATTAATGTCTGACAGATGACGTCAAGTTAATTTATGTCTTTGATGTATTTCCAAAGAGAATGGTTTCGAGGCAAAGTTCAGATCACACATGACAGATGATGTCATGATTGATTGATTGACATGAAAGGGGAATTAATTTGTTGTTTCTAAAGAGAATTGATTTGACACGAAAGGGAATTAATTTGTTGTTTCTAAAGAGAACTGTCACCAAGCGAATGTTTAGATCTTAGCGATGAAGAGATTGATTCACGAAAGGGTTTCCAAATAATTTGAAATGTATCAGCGCAGAGATGCCAAACAAAAGGGACACGCTGAAATTACGTTTAGGGATTATTTGGGCGAAACCGTTTCAGTCATTTTATGGAATTATTTCGGCGAAACAGTTAAGAGACATTTTAAAAGATGATTTAAAAGATGATTTTAGAAGAGGATTTGAGGGTGAAACTCTGTGGTCGTTATAATACACAAGTTCCATTTGAACAGTGTTGTGAGGTCCTCTACCCCAACCCCAAAGGGTTCTAATCCCCCTGCCCCAACCCCGAAGGAAGCCCCCGGTGCTCAAAGGTCCCCCAAGCTCCCAAAGGGCCCCCGGGCCCCCAAAGGCCCCCCTGTCCTCAAAGGTCCCCCAGACTCCCAAAGGGCCCCCGGACCCCCAAAGGGCCCCCCAGACCCCCAAAGGCCCATCGGACTCCCAAAAGACCACCGGGCTCCCAAAGGTCCCCCGGACCCCCAAAGGCCCTCACC
Organism: Artemia sp. Qi Xiang Cuo; assembly: GCF_049724085.1. NCBI lineage: Eukaryota > Metazoa > Arthropoda > Branchiopoda > Anostraca > Artemiidae > Artemia > Artemia sp. Qi Xiang Cuo. The sequence goes on along the minus strand of NC_142796.1, from coordinate 76,951,680 downwards.
GGGTCCCCAAAGGTCCACCGGGCTCCCAAAGGACCAATCGGCCCTCAAGTGCCCCCCAGACCCCCAAAGCCTCCCGGCCCCCAGTCCACCGGGCCCCCAAAGGCCCACCGGGCCCCCAAAAGACCACCGGATTCCCAAAGGGACCCCGGACTCCAAAGACCCCCCAGGCTCCCAACGGACCACCCGGCCCTAAAGGGCCCCCCCCGACCCCCAAAGGACCCCCCGCCCCCCCAAGGCCCCGGAGTCTCCATTTTTAATACTTTTTTTGGCTTTATTATATATTTTCAGAACAAGTTATTTTCTTAATGTCCATCCTAAACCCATTTTACAAGTTGAAGTACCCATCCCTTTCACCCACGACTTTACTATACTGATTTTTGAATGCTCCAACACCAAGAAATACTTTTCAAAAGGCATTTCAGAGCAAGTTCCTTTCTTAATGTCCCTTCCTAAACCAATTTTACAAATTGAAGTACTCATCCTTTTCACCTAAAATTTTACTTTACAGCTTTTTGAATGCTCCAACACCAAGCAATACCTTTCAAAGGCATTTCAGAACAAGTTCTTTTCTTAATGTCCCTCCTAAACCCATTTTACAAGTTTAAGTACCCAACTTTTTCACCCAGAACTATACTTCACAGCTTGTCGAAGGCCCACTACACCAAGCAATACTTTTCAAAAGGCATTTCAGAACAAGTTATTTTCTTAATGTTCTTCCTAAGCCCATTTTACATGTTGAAGTTCCCAACCTTTTCACCCGCAACTATACTTTACAGCTTTTTGGATACCTCAACACCAAGAAATACCTTTCAAAAGGCATTTCAGAGCAAGTTCCTTTCTTAATGTCCCTTTCTAAACCCATTTTCCAACTTGAAGTACCAATCCTTTTCACCCACAACTTTACTTTACAGCTTTTTGAATGCTTCAACACCAAGCAATACCTTTCAAAGGCGTTTCAGAGCAACTTCTTTTCTTAATGTCACTTCTAAACCCATTCTCCAACTTGAAGTACCCATCCTTTTCACTCACAACTTTACTTTACAGCTTTTTGGATACCTCAACACAAAGAAATACTTTTCAAAAGGCATTTCAGAGCAAGTTCATTTCTTAATGTCCCTTCCTAAAACCATTGTACAACTTGAAGCATCCATCCATTTCACCCACAACTAATTTTACAGCTTTTTGGATACCTCAACACCAAAATATACCTTTCAAAAGACATTTCAGAGCAACATCCTTTCTTAATGTCCCTTCTAAACCCATTTTCCAACTTGAAGCACCCGTCTTTTTCACCACAACTTTACTTTACGACTTTTTTCCAGACCCAAACATCAAGCAATACTTTTCAAAAGGCTCTATTATATTTTTTCAGAACAAGTTTTTTCTTAATGTCCTTCATAAACCAATTTTACAAGTTGAAGTAGTTACCTTTTTCACCACAACTTTATTTTACGACTTTTTGCACACCTAAAGATCAAGCAGTACTTTTCAAAAGACATTTCAGAGCAAGTTCCTTTGCTAATGTCCCTTCTAAACCCATTTTACAACTTGAAGTACCCATCCTTTTCACCCACAACTTTACTTTACAGCTTCTTGGATATCTCAACACCCAGCAATACTTTTCAAAGGGCATTTCAAAGCAAGTTCCTTTCTTAATGTCCCTCCTAAACCAATCTTACATGTTAAAGCATCCATCCTTTTCACTCACAACTTTTCTTTACAGCTTTTTGGATGCCTCAACACCAAGAAATACCATTCAAAAGGCATTTCAGAGTAAGTTCCTTTATTAATGTCCCTTTCTAAACCCATTTTCCAACTTGAATTACCAATCTTTTACACCCAGAATTTTACTTTAAAGCTTTTTGAATGCTCCAACACCAAGCAATACCTTTCAAAAGGTATTTCAGAGCAACTTCTTTTCTTAATATCACTTCTAAACCCATTCTCCAACTTGAAGTACCCATCCTTTTCACTCACAACTTTACTTTACAGCTTTTTGGATACCTCAACACCAAGAAATACTTTTCAAAAGGCATTTCAGAGCAAGTTCCTTTCTTAATGTCACTCCTAAAACCATTTTACAAGTTGAAGCATCCATCCATTTCACCCAAAACTTTACTTTACAGCTTTTTGGATACCTCAACACCAAATATACCTTTCAAAAGGCATTTCAGAGCAACATCCTTTCTTAATGTCCCTTCTAAACCCATTTTCCAACTTGAAGTACCCGTCTTTTTCACCACAACTTTACTTTACGACTTTTTTCCACACCCAAACATCAAGCAATACTTTTCAAAAGGCTCTATTATATTTTTTCAGAACAAGTTTTTTCTTAATGTCCTTCATAAACCAATTTTAAAAGTTGAAGTAGTTACCTTTTTCCCCACAACTTTATTTTACGACTTTTTGAACACCTCAAGATCAAGCAATACTTTTCAAAAGACATTTCAGAGCAAGTTCCTTTGCTAATGTCCCTTCTAAACCCATTTTACAACTTGAAGTACCCATCCTTTTCACCCACAACTTTACTTTACAGCTTTTTGGATATCTCAACACAGAGCAATACTTTTCAAAGGGCATTTCAGAGCAAGTTCCTTTCTTAATGTCCCTCCTAAACCAATTTTACAAGTAGAAGCATCCATCCTTTTCGCTCACAACTTTACTTTACCTCTTTTTGAATGACTCAACACAAAGATATTCAATTAATAAGGCATTTCAGAGCCAACTTCAGTTCTTAGGGTCTCTACTAAACCCATTTTCCTGCATGACGTGCCAACGCTTTTCAATCACAACTTTACCATACAACTTTTTGGATATCCCAATACAAAGTAATACTTTTCAAAAGGCTTTTAAGAGCAAGTTCCTTTCTTAAAATCCCTCCTAGACCCATTTTACAAGTTGAGGCATCCATCCTTTTCACCCACAACTTTACTTTACAGGTTTTTGGTCTTTTGAATGCGCCAATTTCATGCAATACTTTTCAAAGACATTTAAGAACAAGTTTTTTTCATAGTATCCATTGTAAACCCATTTTACAAGATGAAGCAACCATCGTTTTCATCCACAACTTTATTCTACAGCTTTTGAATTCTCAACAATCAAACAATACTTTTCAAAGACATTTCAGAACAAGTTCATTTCCTAGTGCCCGTCTTAAACCCATTTTACAAATTGAATTACTCATCCTTTTTACCTAAAATTTTACTTTACAGTTTTTGAATGCTCCAACACCAAGCAATACTTTTCAAAGGGCATTTCAGAACAAGTTCTTTTCTTAATGTCCCTCCTAAACCCATTTTACAAGTTTAAGTACCGAACTTTTTCACCCAGAACTATACTTCACAGCTTTTTGAATGCCCACAACACCAAGCAATACTTTTCAAAAGGCATTTCAGGACAAGTTATTTTCTTAATGTCCTTCCTAAACCCATTTTATATGTTGAAGTTCCCAACCTTTTCACCCGCAACTATACTTTACAGCTTTTTGGATACCTCAACACCAAGAAATACTTTTCAAAAGACATTTCAGAGCAAGTTCCTTCTTAATGTCCTTTCTAAACTCATTTTATAAGTTGAAGCATCCTGCCTTTTCACCCACAACTTTACTTTAAAGCTTTTTGGATACCCCAACACCAAGAAATACTTTTCAAAAGACACTTCAGAGCAACATCTCTTCTTAATGTTCATTTTAAACCCATTTTCCAACTTGAAGCATCCTTCCTTTTCACCCACGACTTTACTTTACAGCTTTTTGGATACCTCAACATCAAGAAATACTTTTCAAAAGGCATTTCAGAGCAAGTTCCTTTCTTAATGTCCCTTTCTAAACCAATTTTCCAACTTGAAGTACCAATCCTTTTCACCCACAACTTTACTTTACAGCTTTTTGAATGCTCCAACACCAAGCAATACCTTTCAAAGGCATTTCAGAGTAACTTCTTTTCTTAATGTCACTTCTAAACCCATTCTCCAACTTGAAGTACCCATCCTTTTCACTCACGACTTTACTTTACAGCTTTTTGGATACCTCAACACCAAGAAATACTTTTCAAAAGGCATTTCAGAGCAAGTTCCTTTCTTAATGTCCTTCCTAAACCCATTTTACAAGTTGGAACATACATCCAGTTCAACAACAACTATAATTTAAAGCTTTTTGAATACCTCAACACCAAAATATACCTTTCAAAAGGCATTTCAGAGCAACATCCTTTCTTAATGTCCCTTCTAAACCAATTTTCCAACTTGAAGTACCCGTCTTTTTCACCACAACTTCACTTTACGATTTTTTTCCACACCCAAACATCAAGCAATACTTTTCAAAAGGCTCTATTATATTTTTCAGAACAATTTTTTTCTTAATGTCCTTCATAAACCTATTTTACAAGTTGAATTAGGTATTTTTTTCACCACAACTTTATTTTACGACTTTTTGCACACCTCAAGATCAAGCAATACTTTTCAAAAGACATTTCAGAGAAAGTTCCTTTGCTAATGTCCGTACAAAACCCATTTTAAAACTTAAACTACTTATCTTTTGCCCCGCGACTTTACTTTACGACTTTTTTCCACACCCAAACATCAAGCAATACTTTTCAAATGCATTTCAGAACAAGTTTTTTCTTAATGTCCTTCCTAAACCAATTTTACAAGTTGAAGTAGCCATCCTTTACAACCAACACCAAGCAATACTTTTCAAAAGGCATTTCACAACAAGTTCCTTTCTTAATGTCCCTCCTAAACCCATTTTACAAGTTGAAGTACTCATCCTTTTCACCACAACTTTACTTTACGACTTTTTTTCTTAATGTCCCTCCTAAACCCATTTTACAAGTTGAAGTATCCAACTTTTTCATCCAGAACTATACTTCACAGCTTTTTGAATGCCCACAACACCAAGCAATACTTTTCAAAAGGTATTTCAGAACAAGTTATTTTCTTAATGTCCTTCCTAAACCCATTTTACAAGTTGAAGTTCCCAACCATTTCACCCGCAACTATACTTTACAACTTTTGTGCACACCACAATATCATGCAAGTTTCCACTTCAGTTCAGATTTTTTTTTGTGCACGCCTCAATATCATGCAAGTTTCCACTTCAGTTCAGATTTTTCTCAAAGAGATGAAAAAATTTAAAATACTGTTCCAAATTTTTTCATAGAAGATGGAAAGTTCAAGTTATCTTCTGAATTTTATTAAAGAACTTACAGTTCAATTCTAATTTCTCCAAAAAAAATAAAAATCTTCCATTTCAGTTCTTAATTTCACAAAGACAAAAGGAAATTTAAAGTTCTATTTGAAATTTCTCAATGAAGTGAAGAAAAGTTCAAGCTCTCTTCTGAATTTTCTCAATGAAAAAGAAATTAGTTTTTGATCAATTCTATTTTTCCTAATAATATAAAAAGGTTCCACTTCAGTTCAGATGTTTCCCCAAAGACATAAATTTTAAATTCTCCTCCAAATTTTTTTGTAGAAGATAGAAAAAGTTACACATTGATCGTGAATATTTCTCTATGAAGATAAGGAGCTAATTTTCTCATTGATGTGAAGAAAAGTTCAAGTTCTTTTCCTAACTATCCATATGAGAAGAAATAAGTTACAGATCAATTTTATTTTTCAAGAAAAATAAAAATTTTCCACTTCAGTTCAGATTTTTCTCAAAGAGATGGAAAAATTTTAAATTACTATTCTAAATTTTTCATAGAAGATAGAAAAATTTATACATTGATCATAAGAAGTTAACTCAAGTTTGAATTTTATTAAAGAACTTACAGTTCAATTCTAATTTCTCCAGAGAAAAATAAAAATCTTCCACTTCAGTTCTTAATTTCACAAAGACACAAAGAAATTTAAAGTTCTCTTCTGAATTTTCTTAGAGAAAAGAAAAAGTTATAGTTCAGTTCTAATTCTTTTCATAGAAAATGAAAAATCACCAACAAGCATGCAGAGTGAGAGAGAAATACAAAGTCGACCGGGGGGGATTTTCCGGCGAGTATGGTTAGGTTAGATTAGGTTAGACTACATTAAGTTAGTTTGGACCAGATTAAGTTAGGTTAGATTAGGTTAGGTTAAGGCAGGTTAGGTAGGTTAGGTTAGGTTAGGTTAGCTAGCTAACCGTCTCTCCATATTTAAGTCAGGTTAAGTTAGGCTAGATTAAGTTATGTTAGGCTAGGTTAAGTTAGGTTAGGTTAGCCTACGTACGCGCGCGTACGTAGTTGGAAAATGGGTTTAGAAGTGACATTAAGAAAGGATGTTGCTCTGAAATGCCTTTTGAAAGGTATATTTGGTGTTGAGGTATCCAAAAAGCTGTAAAGTAAAGTTTTGGGTGAAATGGATGGATGCTTCAACTTGTAAAATGGTTTTAGGAGTGAAATTAAGAAAGGAGCTTGCTCTGAAATGCCTTTTGAAAAGTATTTCTTTGTGTTGAGGTATTCAAAAAGCTGTAAAGTAAAGTTGTGAGTGAAAAGGATAGGTACTTCAAGTTGGAGAATGGGTTTAGAAGTGACATTAAGAAAAGAAGTTGCTCTGAAATACCTTTGAAAGGTATTGCTTGGTGTTGGAGCATTCAAAAAGCTGTAAAGTAAAGTTGTGGGTGAAAATGATTGGTACTTCAAGTTGGAAAATGGGTTTAGAAGGGACATTAAGAAAGGAACTTACTCTGAAATGCCTTTTGAATGGTATTTTTTGGTGTTGAGGCATCCAAAAAGCTGTAAAGTAAAGTTGTGAGTGAAAAGGATGGATGCTTCAACTTGTAAAATGGGTTTAGGAGGGACATTAAGAAAGGAACTTCCTCTGAAATGTCCTTTGAAAAGTATTGCTTGGTGTTGAGGTATCCAATAAAGCTGTAAAGTAAAGTTGTGGGTGAAAAGGATTGGTACTTCAACTTGTAAAATGGGTTTAGGAGGGACATTAGCAACAGGAACTTGCTCTGAAATGTCTTTTGAAAAGTATTGCTTGATCTTGAGGTGTGCAAAAAGTCGTAAAATAAAGTTGTGGTGAAAAAGATAACTACTTCAACTTGTAAAATTGGTTTATGAAGGACATTAAGAAAAAACTTGTTCTGAAAAAATATAAAAGAGCCTTTTGAAAAGTATTGCTTGATATTTGGGTGTGGAAAAAAGTCGTAAAGTAAAGTTGTGGTGAAAAAGACGGGTACTTCAAGTTGGAAAATGGGTTTAGAAGGGACATTAAGAAAGGATGTTGCTCTGAAATGCCTTTTGAAAGGTATATTTTGGTGTTAAGGTATCCAAAAGCTGTAAATTAAAGTTGTGTGTGAAAATGATTTATTGTTCAAGTTTTACAATGGGTTTAGGAAGGGACATTAAGAAAGGAACTTGCTCTAAAATGCCTTTTGAAAAGTATTTCTTGGTTTTGACGCATCAAAAAACCTGTAAAGTAAAGTGGTGAGTGAAATGGATGGATACTGCAAGTTGGAGAATGGGTTTAGAAGTGACATTAAGAAAAGAAGGTGCTCTGAAATGCCTTTGAAAGGTGTTGCTTGGTGTTGGGGCATTCAAAAAGCTGTAAAGTAAAGTTGTGAGTGAAAAAGATTGGTACTTCAAGTTGTACAATGGGTTTGGAAAGGGACATTGAGAAAGGAACTTACTCTGAAATGCCTTTTGAATAGTATTTTTTGGTGTTGAGGCATCCAAAAAGCTGTAAAGTATAGTTGCGGGTGAAAAGGTTGGGAACTTCAACATGTAAAATGGGTTTAGGAAGGACATTAAGAAAATAACTTGTTCTGAAATGCCTTTTGAAAAGTATTGCTTGGTGTTGTGGGCATTCGAAAAGCTGTGAAGTATAGTTCTGGGTGAAAAAGTTGGGTACTTAAACTTGTAAAATGGGTTTAGGAGGGACATTAAGAAAAGAACTTGTTCTGAAATGCCTTTGAAAGGTATTGCTTGGTGTTGGAGCATTCAAAAAGCTGTAAAGTAAAATTTTAGGTGAAAAGGATGAGTACTTCAATTTGTAAAATTGGTTTAGGAAGGGACATTAAGAAAGGAACTTGCTCTGAAATGCCTTTTGAAAAGTATTTCTTGGTGTTGGAGCATTCAAAAATCAGTATAGTAAAGTCGTGGGTGAAAGGGATGGGTACTTCAACTTGTAAAATGGGCTTAGGATGGACATTAAGAAAATAACTTGTACTGAAAATATATGATAAAGCCAAAAAAGTATTAAAAATTGGGGACTCCGGGGCCTTGGGGGTGCGGGGGGTCATTTGAGAGTCTGGGGGGGCCCTTTAGGGCCGGGTGGTCCTGTGGGAGCCTGGGGGGCCTTTGGGGGTCCGGGGGTTCCTTTGGGAGTCCGGTGCTCTTTTGGGAGCCCGATGGGCCTTTGGGGGCCCGGGAAGGGCCTTTGGGGGTCTGGGGGGCACTTGAGGGCCGATTGGTCCTTTGGGAGCCCGGTGGACCTTTGGGGACCGGGTGAGGGCCTTTGGGGGTCCGGGGGGCCCTTTGGGGGTCCGGGGGCCCTTTGGGAGTCTGGGGGACCTTTGAGGACAGGGGGGGGGCCTTTGGGGGTCCGGGGGCCCTTTGGGAGCTTGGGGGACTTTTGAGCACCGGGGGCTTCCTTCGGGGTTGGGGTAGGGGGATTAGAACCCTTTGGGGTTGGGGTAGAGGACCTCTAAACACTGTTCAAATGGAACTTGTGTATTATAACGACCACAGAGTTTCACCCTCAAATCCTCTTCTAAAATCATCTTTTAAATCATCTTTTAAAATGTCTCTATCTGTTTCGCCGAAATAATTCCATAAAATGACTGAAACGGTTTCGCCCAAATAATCCCTAAACGTAATTTCAGCGTGTTCCTTTTGTTTGGCATCTCTGCGCTGATACATTTCAAATTATTTGGAAACCCTTTCGTGAATCAATCTCTTCATCGCTAAGATCTAAACATTCGCTTGGTGACAGTTCTCTTTAGAAACAACAAATTAATTCCCTTTCGTGTCAAATCAATTCTCTTTAGAAACAACAAATTAATTCCCCTTTCATGTCAATCAATCAATCATGACATCATCTGTCATGTGTGATCTAAACTTTGCCTCGGAAACATTCTCTTTGGAAATACATCAAAGACATTAATTAACTTGACGTCATCTGTCAGACATTAATTAACCTTGCCCGGAAACAATTTGATCAATGACTCAATAATCCATGAAAGTGAGAAAGTTCCTGTTTTTCCATTCTCACTGACGAAAACCATAAACCAGACATAAATGTGAGAAAGTTCCTGTTTTTTCATTCTCACTGACAAAAACCATAAAAACATCCATGAATGTGACAAAATTCATTTTTTTCAAATAAGAAAAATACTGTGTTTCCATTCTCACTGACAAAAACCATAAATCATCCATAACCATCCATGAAAAACATCAAATAAATCGACCAACACACATAAACATCCAAGAAAACAGACATAAATGTGACAAAGTTCCTGTTTTTTCATTCTCACTGACAAAAACCATAAACCACGTGGTTCTATGCCCATATATGGTACCCCCCCCGGAGTCAATAAGGCATCTCTACTCTCACTACCCTATTTTTTAAAACAATAAAAAACTTTAGCGTAAAGAGCAAGGCATTGAGGAAGGGACAGCCCCTTTCGTATACGGAATAGTTTCTGTTCGTTTTAAGTTTTAATGCCGCTCCTTACTTTCAGTTAAAAAAAAAACTTGTTTTTTTTATATTTAATTTTAAGCTGGATTGATGGAGTCATCATCACTAAGTTATCGTATATCAGCCAAGGTTTGGTTTGTATACTATACTAAGGTTAAATTTCTCCAGCTCTTGAGCTGTTTTATTGAATTCACTTAAAACTACAAAAAACATTAAGCCCCAACGGAGAGCAGAGCTCGTAAAGTTGGGTATATAATAGTTGAACATATCAAAAATTGATCCTCTAATTGGATCAAACTTGCAAACTAGGCTACTCCTTTTTTTCTTAATTACCAAAAAAAATGCGTAAATAAGCGGTAACTGATTCACAAACTAGCAGACAACTGATTCACAAAAATGCGTCATACAGATTAAAAAAGCTTGTATGAATCATGTTTTCAACAATTAAGGTATAACATGTTGACCTTCAATAAATGTATTTATTGAAGCCTCTGATTTATGATGCTTTACACTATCTGTTAATTCTGAAAAATTATCACATTACTAAAAATACCTTAGGAGCGAAGAATCCCATGAGTAGCCTGCAGAAAATAAAAGACTGATTTGCAAGGTTCTATACCGACCATGGTAGCGATATCTTTTAGTCTATTATCATAATCAAACAGTTCGTGGTAAAGTAAGGAGCGAACCGGCTCAATGGTAACCGAAATTCTACAAAACGGGATTTTGTATCCCGATTCAAATATATAAGTTTCATCAAGTTTAATCCTACCCATCAAAAGTTAAGCACCTGAGAAAATTTTGCTAATTTTCGAAAAAAGGGGGAAAGACCCCCTAAAAGTTATAGAACCTTAATGAAAATCCCACCATCATATTCAGCGTATCAGAGATCCCTAATGTAGAGGTTTCAAGCTCCTATCTTAAAAAATGTGGAATTTTTTTTTTCCAGAAGAAAGATCACGGATGCTTGTTTATTTGTTGTTTTTTTTCCAGGGTTGATTGTATCGACCCAGTGGTCCTAGAATATCCTGGGACGGCTCATTGGAACTGAAATTAAAATTTCTAGTGCCCTTTTTAAGTGACCAAAAAATGGAGGGCAACTAGGCCCACTCCTACGTTAATTTTTTCCCCACAGTCGTCTAATCAAAAGTATAAGATGGTAATTTTATTCAGTAGAGTTGAGAGTATGCTAAACACACCTTTCGACTTTATTTTATCCCCCAACGTCAATGGGGGGAGGGCTATCAATTTTGGGTCTTACCCACTGCTAACAAATAGAATTGGCTATTCAGAAAAATACCGACGTTTACAGGGGGGATATTTTCTGGTAGTAGGGGGGGTCAGGGGTTATGTGGGAGGATCTTTCCATGAAGAAAGTTTTCATGGAGGAAGGGACATTGTTATGAAGGGGGCGCAGGATTTCCCAGGATTATTTAAAAAGATCAGAAATTAAATATAAAAACAACAAGTTTTTGTACTGAAAGTAAGGAGCAACATCAAAACTTAAAACGAACAGAAAATATTACGCATATGATTGGGTTCGCCCCCTGGTCAATACCTCGCTCTTTAAGCCAAAGATATTTTAGTACTTTCATAAGAGCTATTTATTCTTATTAACGGCCTTTGTGATTAAGGGGTCATTTTTTAAAGAACTGGAACAAAATTCGAACTTTAGCTTAAAGACCAAGGTATTGACTAGGGCACGAACCCCCTAGCATACGTATTAAAAATATATGAATATAGAAGTTCGTTACGTAAGTTACATACATTTATTACTAATAAAAACTTTCGTAAATAAAACTAAACAAGTTTCGAGAAAGCCATTTAACCAAATAAAAGTAAAATTAATGCGCAAATTTGGTTTTAATTATTCATGTACGGTGAGCCCAAATCAAAACCTGCATTAATTCAAAAACATTCAAAAATTAAATAAAAAAACAAGTTTTTTTAATTGAAAGTAAGGAGGGACATTAAAACTTAAAATGAACAGAAATTATTCCGTATATGAAAGGGGCTGTCCCCTCCTCAGCGCCTCGCTCTTTACGCTAGAGTTTGACTTTCTCACAACTCTATTTTTTTCAGAAATAAAAAACTTTAGAGTAAAAAGCGAGGCGTTGAGGAGGGGAAAGCCCCTTTCATATACGGAATAATTTCTGTTCGTTTTAAGTTTTGTCGTCGTTCCTTACTTTCAGTTAAAAAAAACTTGTTTTTTTTTATTTAATTCTCTAATAAACTCAAGCAAGCTCGTTTTCAGCAAAGCGCTAGATTTTAAATTTCTATAAATATTGGAAAATATCGGTCAGTTTATTTGAGCTAAATATTGTAGATTTATCTTTCGTTATCTACAAAGCAATACTTTTTGCTCGTTTTTTAAGTTTCAACTTTGCTCTTTGATTCTGTGTGAAAAAACTTTGTGGCTTTTAATTAATCTTAATTTAGAAAAACTTAGTTTGGAAAAAAATAATCTTTGCTCTGTTTTATTTTTTAGCATATACAATTAACCTTACAAAAAGATTCCTGCTTAGATGGGCGACGAAATTAAGCAAGTCATTACGATTTTTTTGTAAAAATCAAACATTAAAAATAAGGTTTAATCCGTAGCTTCCTTGAACTTTCCCATGAGATATGTGGAACTTCGTCACATGACTAACGAATTCAACAAGCCTACGTTGTCATCGGTATCTTTGAGAATTCGCACACACAAAAGTTCAATTATTTTTATGAAAATGAATGGCTGACATTTTTTTTATCCTGTGGCAGTTTAAAAAAAAAAACATTTTTAGGCTTGCTGAGAGGGCTTGCTGAAGCGGGCTGAGAGGGGGATTACACAAGAGGGGGAATCGCAAACCACTGGTTCAGAGTTTTTAATCAATCACTCAATCAATCAATTAATTTATTGAATTAATCAACTCAACAAAATACACTTCAATATAAACTCCCCCGTAAGGCTGTATGGCCAGGAAAAAAACAGGGGAGAAACAAAAATGGAACAAATAAAAGTATTTTCAATATAATGCATTGCATTTCAACCTTTCAAAGACTCAACACACACACACACACACACACTACACACACACACACACATACACACACACACACACACAGACACAAACACAGAGAGACACACACACAGACACACACAGAAACACACACAGACACAGACACACAGACACACACACACAGACAGACACATAGACACACACACAGAGACAAAGACACAGACACAGAGACAGACACAGACACACACACAGACACACACACACACACACACACACACACAAACCCACACAGACAGAGAGACACACACACACAAAGACACCGACACCAAGAGACACACACGCACAGACACACAGAGCGAGAGACAGACAGCCACACACCCACACACACACACACACACACACACACACACACACACACACACACACACACACACACACACACACACACACACACACACACACACACACACACACACACACACACACACACACACACACACACACACACACACACACACACACACACACACACACACACACACACACACACACACACACACACACACACACACACACACACACACACACACACACACACACACACACACACACACACACACACACACACACACACACACACACACACACACACACACACACACACACACACACACACACACACACACACACACACACACACACACACACACACACACACACACACACACACACACACACACACACACACACACACACACACACACACACACACACACACACACACACACACACACACACACACACACACACACACACACACACACACACACACACACACACACACACACACACACACACACACACACACACACACACACACACACACACACACACACACACACACACACACACACACACACACACACACACACACACACACACACACACACACACACACACACACACACACACAGCGTCACCCCCCCCCCCCCAAATAATAATAATAAAAATTGACAAAAATATATTTAAACATGAAAAATCAAGACATTAAAAAATTTCTTAAGATTCTTTTGAAAGTTCCAAACGAGTGACATTCTTGAGCTGACTAAGGTAGGCTATTCCAAACGATATGACAAGCAGTTAATGGATTAAATTCAGACCTCACCAATGGAGTAAATAAAATATTAATATTCCTTGAATTGCGAAGATGATGCGAAGACCTATCAGTGACGAAAGAAGGAGTAGTTTGAAGGGCTGCGGGAACATCACCATGAATTTGATGAAAAGTGAAAGACGCGCACGAAAGAGTGTAGAGAGACTGCAAATCAAGTAATTCAATCAAGAATTTGTTTCCTGTATAAGCCTTCTTGCCTTATCATATAATTATTTGAAAAAAACTACGTTTTCTAAAGAGTTAAAGAGGCTGAGTTACAAGGTCGAACCTTAAAACGTACAGGGATTAGGAGGCACAGTTGGGGGGCTACCACCCCCAAACCCCCGCTTTCGCAGCCTTTAAATATAAAAAAAATTTCTTTAAACTGAAAGTAAGGAGCGACATTAAAACTTAAAAAGAACAGAAATTATTCCGTATATGAAAGAGGCTGTGCCCTCCTCAACGCCTCGCTCTTTACGCTAAAGTTTGACTTTCTCACAACTCTTTTTTTAAACAATAAAAACTTTAGCGTAAAGAGCGAGGCGTTGAGGAGGGCACAGCCTCTTTCATATACGGAATAATTTCTGTTCTTTTAAGTTTTAATGTCGCTCCTTACTTTCAGTTTAAAGAAATTTTTTTATATTTAAAGGCTGCGAAAGCGGAGGTTTGGGGGTGGTAGCCCCCAACTGTGCCTCTAATCCCTGTACGTTTTAAGGTTCGACCTTGTAACTCAGCCTCTTTAACTCTTTAGAAAACGTAGTTTTTTCAAATAATTTCTGCACGTTTTTGTACAGTTTATTACTTATTATTGCTTGACTAACTGTTAGCTGATCGTGTCAGGAGTTAAAGTTGGGGGACTGCCGCCCCCCAAACCCCCCGCTCTTGAACATTCTTGTGTTAAGGCTTTTAATTCCTGAATACTCAAATCACGTCGTACAGGGTGCCTCCTAATCCCTGTACGTTTTAAGGTTCGAACTTGTGACTCAGCCTCTTTAACAGCCCCCCAACTGTGCCTCCTAATCCCTGTACGTTTTAAGGGTCGACCTTGTAACTCAGCCTCTTTAACTCTTTAGAAAACGTAATTTTTTTCAAATAATTTAAAAAAGAAACTGAGTTTCTTTTCAAAGTATATAAAAAGTTGCTCTGATGGTGAATCGAACCCGAGTTTTCCGCCTGAAAGTCTGAAATCTCAGCCGCTGGACTATACAAACATAATAGTAATTGTTGTTTAGCAAATAGAAGGTATTTTCGACGCAAGCAAATTCCCAAAAATCTTGATATGTGGTTTTTGGAAAACAGGGAAGGAGTGATCAGATTGAGCTGAAATTTCGACGATAAGCTCCCAGGCCCCAGGAAAGCTTATCCTCTAAATTTCAGCCCGATCAGACAACGTTAAAGGGGGGTTGTGGAGGAAAAATTAACATGGGCTAATATAGGAAAACGAGGTTTTTCGTAAATGTAAATTCGGGGGATAATTTTTTCGGTCTGAAAATATCAAAAGGCCCTAACAGGTCGAATTCTGCTTCGAATGAGTCCTCATTCAACCGGCGCCGTTGCCACCGGGGACCGTTCGGCGGGTAAAAGAAAAAAAAAAAGAGATGACGGGGAAGGGTCTAGATGTTGTTTTTTTAAAACAAAGAGTGATCGGATTGAGCTGAAATTTTAAGTATCAGATCCTTGGCCCTAGGAACAATTAAAATTTAAAATTAAGCTTAAACGGACCACGTTAAAGGGGGCTGTGGTGGGAGGGTCCAAACTTCCGGCCCAGTTTACCCCATGAAGATAAAGTCGGAGGAGGATGAAATTTTGCACGTTTCTTAGTTTGAGCTTGGGCTACAAAATGCAATTACCGCCGTCTCTCTGCGACCTCTAGGACCTGAAATCGTTTAACATTGTGGTGGGTCGCCTCTTTATAGAGGCACAAGTGTGCCTCCTTGACTTAGAAAGTGGTTTCAAAAAAGAAGAGAAAGTTGACATTCATATTGTAGGGCAATAAGAGACGTAGGACTGAACTAAGCAATGGAACAGAATTTTTAAAACTGATCCTGGAATTTATGATGGAGCCCTTACTATTCTTCCCCGGCTTTTCATTAGTTAACGGCACCAAAAGGTGCGATTTCTGGAGCCGTAAGGCACTTTACGATAGGGTCCTTAAGACGAATAGAAATAAAAAGAACGTAGAGGTAGTAGCTTTTAACTCAGTACATCTCTCTGCAATCTTGAAGAAAACTGCTAGCCCTGGTAGAAATGAAATAAAAAAACAACAAGTTTTTTGAACTGAAATTAAGGAGCAACATTGAAACTTAAAACGAACAGAAATTATTACGTATATGAGGGGGTTCGAATCACCCTTTACGGTAGTTTTTTGAACTGAAATTAAGGAGCAACATTGAAACTTAAAACGAACAGAAATTATTACGTATATGAGGGGGTTCGAATCACCCTTTACGGTAAAGTTTTAATTTTGTTCGAATCACAAAGCCCTTAATCACAAAGGCCGGTTAATTAGAATAGATAGCTCTTTTGAAAGTACTAAAAAAAACTTTAACGTAAAGAGCGAGGTATTGACTAGAGGGCGAACGCCCTCATACACGTAATAATTTCTGTTCGTTTTAAGTTTTAATGTTGCTCCTTACTTTCAGTTGAAAAAAACTTTGTTTTTTATTTAATTTATGATTGTTTTTTAAATAATACTGGAAATTCCGGCACCCCTTCATAGATATGCCCCTTCCCCCATGAAAAAATTCTCCATGGAAAGATCCTCCCCCGTAGCCGCTCCCCCCCCCCCGCCCTCCACCCCACCAGAATCTTCCACCAGATTCACCATAATCCCCTCCCGCCAGATTCTATTCATAGAATCTCGAGAAAACGAAATTTTTACTTTTTATTCAATTTCTAAAACAAGTTTAAAAACTTAAAACTAGGTATTTTTAAAACGATTTCAGTTAGATAGGTATTTGAGTACAATTTCTTAGACTTTTAAACTAGCAGCCTTTGCCAAACTAATACAAATTCACCGTGGCCAGTTCCCTCCAAAGAATAGGCGTAGCGTACTTTGCATGGCAAGAAACACACTTGTTTTGTGGCATGCCATGTAAGTCATTGAACGGAAGATAATGTGTGTCCGTTTCATGCTTGAATATACGTTTTTTTTTTATCTGAGATAGAATCCCTCTCATGACTCGTTTTTCTCAAAGATTTCCTAATATGACAGCATCATCCTGAACAGTCGATTAATCTATCAAAAAAATGTTTACCTACCAAGATGCAAAAATAATGTGTGTCGCCGTAATGTCGGGGTTTTGCCTCCAAAAATGGTATCAGAGCGATAATATTAAATATTAGGAATCAGCGTCATACCGCTGAAGCTCATATAAACTAACGAGTCAAGTATAGTGTACATTATCACTGAGCCATACTAGGATGATAGCATGAACAGCAATTAATCCCAAAAGAGGTTTAAAAAATGCTGAGACATGTAATGTAGATTCACCCTATTATACCGGTAACGCTAATCTGAAATAACAAATGATTAAGAAAAATTGACTTGTTTATGCCCATCCAACAGTCTATAATGATCAACTTTTCAGGGCTCAATTGTGTCGGTGTCACCGATGAGCCATTCTTAAGAAATTTAAAAGTTATGACCTGGAAATGGTTTTGGCCTTTCAGACCCTCGAAGGAAATATTTTTTACAAGGGAGGAGGCACTTTTCAGGGGTGATTATTATTCTTAATAGATTATCCTGAAAAAGCTAAACTTACGCGGACAATGGGGGGGGAGGGAAGGTAGCCCCCATGTTTAAGATAGTATCAAATACAAATTTGAGAGCGCAATGAATTTTTTTTTCCAAGCGAGAGTAAGACCAATGTTAAAGCGTGAAACAAATAGAAATTCAATGTACGAGTGGGCCAGCCGTCCCGCTAAAACCGTTGCTCTTTGCATTAAAGTTCCAACATATTATATATATATATATATATATATATATATATATATATATATATATATATATATATATATATATATATATATATATATATATATATATATATATATATATATATATATATATATATATATATATATATATATATATATATATATATATATATATATATATATATATATATATATATATATATATATATATATATATATATATATATATATATATATATATATATATATATATATATATATATATATATATATATATATATATATATATATATATATATATATATATATATATATATATATATATATATATATATATATATATATGATATATATATATATATATATATATATATATATATATATATATATATATATATATATATATATATATATATATATATATATATATATATATATATCGATAGTACGCTCAATACAGAGAGAGTCAAACCTTAGCTTTGAGAAGGGGGCTTAGGGGGTGATATCCCCTTCTATAGTTTGAATTTCGTTCGTTCTAAGTCGTTCTTCACTTTCACTTAGGAAATACTTGTTTTTACTTTTATTTAACCATTTCAAGTTTCTAACAGAAAGCAAAATCAATCTACTTTTGAAAAGTGTTAATTTTTGAGCGAGTTCATTTTTAGCAATCTCTATTTTAACGAATTTACCCCTGGTCATAATAAATAGAGTATTCTGAGCCTTATCTAACTCGTGAAAGAACGTTCTATATTATACAAAAAGTAGAACTTACTCTGACGTAGATGAGTAGCTTCGTATCACCAATCCTGTATTTTCCTTCGGCCACTCTAATCATTGGGAATTGTGTGGCACATGAACATTTTTCAACGAGGTCTTTAACCTAGAACAACGAAGTGACAAACTTAAGAGAAAATAAGTTACTTGCTTTTTATTCAAAACTCAAAATTGAAGATATTCAAGATAAGATAAGATAAGTTTTATTCTTCATTAAATACACATACAGTATTACATGTTATTAATCCCTCAAAGGCTCATTGGCCTGTACAAAGAGGGAAGACATATGAATTACAAACACAGAGATAAAAAACAAAAGAAAATTTAAAATGATCACCTACTCACATATGAAGGAGAAGAAAAGAAAATATAGATAAAATGGAAACTATTGAAAAAATTAGAATGAATAAACTAAATTAATTAATTATATTAAATATACTAAAAAAGAAAAATAATAATAATAAAAAAAAAAAAAAAAAAAATTACTATAAGCGAATTCCTAACGTCGAAACAGAATTATGTGTATTGTCAGGTAGAACCAAAATCATAATAGCTGTTACGATATTATTAATAGCTCTTATCCAAGATATTAAAAAATCATAACTTAAGCCATGTACAGCCCTTTTAAACTTATATTTAAAACTATATAAATCCCAGTTCAATCAGCTCTGCTTATTTCTGAGGCTAGGTAGCAAAATTGACGTTTATGGGTTAATTCAGTCATAAGGCTTATAATTATTGAACTGTAATAAAATGGTGCGAAAGCAATAAAATTTATCATGAATGCTACTCCTTAGTGAACTATACAAGTTTCAGCAATAAATATTGATAGTCATACCTGAGGCCTGGGAGTCATAGCGCAGAGAATACCACAATAAAACAAACTAAACATTCAGGGGACATCAGGGGACCTCAAATCCACAAAAAAAAAAAAAAATAAAAATAAAAAAAAAAAAAAAAAATAATTATTCAGTTTGATTCTTAACTAAATGGTCCTTAAGAATCCTCTTGAAAGTGCCAAACGAGTGGCATTTCTTTACTGAAGAAGTCAGGGAGTTCCAACCTGATGACAAGCGATGAGGGGATTGAAATCTGACCGCACAGTGGGAGTAGGGGGAATGCAGATATAATCTGACGAACGAAGGTTATATGGAGCTGAATCAGAAATAAACTGAGAAGTTTTTTGAAGATATTTTGGAAGATTGCCATGAAGCTGATGAAAAACAAAAGAAGCACAAGAAAGAATGTAGATAGACTGTAGATTTAGAAGCGATTTGGTGTCAGACGGGTGGGTGTCAATAACCAGACACCGTTTTTCATCATACATGAAAAAACGCTATCACATGGTAGAAGGAAAATTAGAGATGCATACTACGTGACAAGACGAGACATTTGACAGATAAAGGCAGAAGAAAAGATTCATCAGAAGAGATCCAGGATATGTGTGTTTGAGTTTTCGAATGACACCCAAACTTCGTGAGACCTTAACCCTAATCATGGCTATACTGTGTCTAAATGAAAGGTTTTCATCAAACAGGATACCAAGATACCAAACCAACCGATTCTTTGGTCTACACAAGGAGCCTTGTTACACCTGAAGCTGTGTCAGTTGAGGGAAAGCTACACCAATTCGAGAAAAAATAAGAAAATGTGACTTGGTAACATTCAAGGCCAAGTAATTCGCCTCAAACCATGAAACTGCTCTCTCAAATATTGCCACCAGATTAGACCTGACATCACATTCTGTCCTCCCTAGAGTCCCAAAAGTGCTGTCCTCAGCAAAAGCAACGAGGCAATCTTCGTTAGAAGTAGCATTGGGACACTAAGGAACATCCGGATGACACAGATTGCAGTATAACATAGAATTGGTGATCTTCACTGCTGAAATCAGATCATTGAAATAAATCAGATATAAAACGGGGACGAGAACAGATCCCTGGGGGACGCCATAATCTACTTCAGAAGGGTTCTGGACAAACAGATCAATTGAAATAAGTCTAACAGAAAGATATGATTCAAACCAAGAGAAAACATTTGATCTTATACCAATATGCGATAATTTCCAAAGGAGAATCTGATGAGTCAAAGAATCAATGAAGTAGAACCAGAGCCGTTCCTAGGGTGCGGGGGAGGGGGCAACCAGGTCAGCTTCTCGGAAGCCACCGCGGGGGGGAGGGCGTCAGGGCAGGGGAATTGCCCACTTCGGTCAAATTTTTCACTCTGATTCGGCTTTCTTTGCTTATATTTGAGTCAAAAGTGAGGCACTGTAATTAATTTTTCCCCGGGTACCACCAACCCTAGGAGCGGCACTGAGTAGAACGCATTCAATAACCAAATTGGTTTTAGAGCACGTAGCTATGGGAAAGAAGCTTCATTTCGGTTTTAAATATCCTGTCAACATCAATACTGAAAAAACCAGAATTTTCATTTATTTATTTATCCAAAGCCCTCTTTTTTTTCAACTGAAATTCAACTAGCCTTTCATAGGGCGCAATTGAATTAACTTTGAGAAGACTTGAAATATTAGAAAATTTTATTCTGCTATCTGATCGTTTTCTTCGTAAATCTCATCATTTGTTTTTTTTTCATCTAACTTTAAATGAATCTGCAATTGAAGAGGTTTTCTAGGAACATAAACTCCGAATGGATTACAAAACATTCATAAAATATAAAAGTTAAAAAAAATGTAAGAGTTTTATTCAAAAACGTTCAGAACACTTATTGGAAAAAAATACTTGGAATTTGTAGTGGAGGGTTGAAAAAATTCATCCTAAACCTCATTGTTAATGTGCCCTTAGAAGGGTTTTCAGCACAACTGATGCAACAAAAAAGGGGACAATTGAATTATCCCGTTATAAGACCGTCGTTTCTTTTGGAAGTAGGTTTTTAACATAAAATGTAACATGAAAATTGACCTTTCTGTTAGAATGAGGAATTATCCTCTGGTTGGGGGCAACAAATATTTCTGGCAAACTAAGGCGTTTTCAGTTGAAGCAGATAAAATGAATCTAAATACGAGACTGAAAACGATCAGCTACCCTTTATTTATACGTGGAAAAAAGTACCTTTCTCCCATCAAGGTAAACAAATACCTTTCTCCCATCAAGGTTTTCATTTTTCGCGCTGAGAGACAGTTTTTTCGGAGAGTTTAAAGTTAGCGTTAGAGTGGAAATATTTCTGAATTTGTTTTGACAGTTTTATAGGTACACGCAAAATTTTCTTTGCGTGTACGCGAATCACCTACTTTCTTTTAAACGTTTAAACTTATTTACTTAGAAAATTTTTACAGAATTTATTACACATTCCTCATATTCATCATCTAAACAAAAAGAACAATTTTTTTCCTTTCTTTCTTTTTTCTTCTTTCTCTTTTGATCGCGATGTAAGTAATATATACATTGGATATTTGTACTTTTGTCACTTGGAAGCTTCTGCAATACATCTAGCCTACTTGTTTTTTTCAGATCATGTACATGAAAAGCGCAAGTTGGTACATTTCCTTCATGAAAGTGAATTGTACATCCAACTATTTCTGTTTTATTCTCGTTTCTACCACTTTAATAACACTACAATTTGAACTTAAGATTTTCAACATAACTAAAAACCTGGCGCCACTCTGTAATTTCATAATAGATCCAAATACGACAGAAATGTGCGACTCCATTAAAGGAAATCAGAATTTGCCGGGTTATTGAACGACCTTATATGTCAAGGTTTATGTTCCATCCATAAATTTAATACTATCATCTTTTGTTAGAATTGACGATCGAGACACGTCGGATGACAAAGCTGATTTTTTAAGTATTTAATCTGATCTTGCACGACTGAATATAATTTTAAATTTTGCTTAATTTGGCCAGACACTGGTGAGCTAAGGATTAAAAGTTAAAGTAAATAGTTTTAAGCGATCTTGTAAAAAGGCTTAGGCAAAAACTATGGATAGCATAAAAGAGTGGAAAACTGACGTTAGTGTCAACGGCAAAAAATCACCAACGCCATCTAGCATTAAGCATTACTTGCCGTTCTTTCAGTTTAATGATGAGACAAAATTAGCGCAATTAGTGTAGTAATAAGTGTCTGATCTCAGTTTCTGAAAAGACAAACAATTACGAAGCTTGATAAGAAATACCAAACAATGCCAAATATTAGATGGCGGTTATTGATTTTGTGCCGAAATTAGCGCCAGTATTCCCTCTTACAAGTTATCCATACTTTTTGGGCATAGGTAAATAATTCTAGCCGATATGGAAATACCGCTTCCTGAATGTTATTGACAAGCATGAAATAAACTTGAAATTTTTCTCTTGAGCAAGCAAAAATAAACACATACATTATGTTTCCAGAAAATCACAAGGAAAAAGTTTGCTTCAACGACGTTGGTCTTCATGAGAATGTTTTGTTTACAAAAAATCATGTTCTAAGCAGCTTCAAAATAAAGTTTAGAACTGGCATATAAAATTATATTTCTATCTTTTAGAGCAGCCAAAAAATAATTTTTTTTCTAATTTTAACATAAATTTTTCTCCGGAAAATCTTAAGAAAAAGTTTGCTCCGTTTACGGTGGGGTTTTTATGAGAATATTTTGTAAAAAAAAAAAAAAAAAAAAAAAAAAAATATCCTAAGCAGCTTCAAGATAAAAATTAGAACTGGCAGGATAAATTATGTTTACATCGTTTAGAGTAACCCCTCTTTCTCCGAAAGTCATCTGATAAAAATTTTGAGATAACTATTTTGTTCAGCATAGTTGAGACCCCCCCCCCCCGGTCTTATCGATTTGCTCTTTGCCAATAACTTTGCAGAAAAACTTTCTTCTGTATTTTAAAAGAGGTAATAGAGCCAGCTGAGCTGGTATCAAACAGTTCGTGGTAAGGAAGTAAGGAGCGGCTCGGCCCAATAGTAACCAAAACTCTAAAAACGGAATTCTAATAAGTATAAATACATCAAAAGAATTGAATTCTTATCCTGATTCCAAACATAAAATTCGTTAAGTTTAATGCTACCCATCAAAAACTACGAGCCTGAGAAAATTTCCGTGATTTTTGAAAAAGGGGGGCAACACCCCCAAAAAGTCAAGGTATCTTAATGAAAAACGCGCCATCAGATTCAATATATCACAGAACACTACTGTAGAGGGTTCAAGCTCCCATCTGCAAAAATATTGAATTTGTATTATTTTTTTTTGCCAGAATAAAGGTCACAGTTTCCAGTTTATTTCTTCTTTTTTTTTCCCACAGGGGTTATCATATCAAACCAATGGTTCAATCAGATTGGGAGAGGGCTCATTCGGATGGAAATTAAAAGTTCAAGGGCCCTTTTTAATTGACCAAAAATATTAGTGGGCAACTAGCCCAAATCCCACACCCCCTTTCCCCGAAAGTCATCCGATCAAAATTTTGAGATAACTATTTTGTTCAGCATAGTTGAGAGGTCCAGTAACAATGCCTCCAGGGATGACATGACTCAACACAGCTTCTAGAAAAAGGGCTGTAAGTTACGAAATTTGCTCGTTGTTTACATATAGTATTTTTTACTGGGATAGACACATATTTTTCGGACAAGGGGGAAAGTTTCTGCAGGGGGAATTTTCCACAGTGATAATTTTTCGTGGGGTAGTCTCCAGGCATAAACTTTCCAGTGAAGATTTGACACCGGGGGAATTTCCCAGAATTCCTACACAAAGTTCTTTCTATTTGTATTACCTTTTTTGGGCGACTCAATTGTACATGTGGAGATGTTCTGGGAGAACCGTCCGGGGGAATTTTGACTGCGTTTGGAATATTCTAAGGCATTATTCCGCGGGGGAGCGATTTTACGTTTGAGAAATACTCAATGAGGGAATTTTCCGCGGCAGAAAATCTCATTAAGGTTATTTTCTGCGTGACAAACTTTCTAGTTCCAGGGAGGGGGGAATCTCCGGCATGACTTGAAAAACTATCATAAATTAAATAAAAACAAGCCTTTTTCAAATGAAAGTAGGATAAGAGAATTTTCTGAGCGGAACTCACCGAGAAAAATTTTTCTGGGGGAATTTTCAGCGAAGATGGGACTGTCCGGGGGAAATTTTCCATGGAAGCATTTTACAGGAGAGAAATTTTGCATGGAAAAATTTTTCAGGGAGATTTTACGTGGGGATATTTTATGTGGAGGGGGGGGGGATTTTCCGGCATTATTTGAAAAACGATCAGAAATTAAATTAAAAAAACAAGTTGTTTCAATTGAAAGCAAGGAGCAACATTCAAACTTAAAACGAACAGAAATTACTCCATAGATGAGGGGAGACTATCCCCTCGTCAATACCTCGTTTGACTACACTAAAGTTTGACTTTTTCTTTCAATTTTTTAAGAACGACTCATGAAACACAAGAGCCATTTAATTAGAAAAGAAGCTTTTTAAAGTACCGTACTACAAAACTTTAGCGTGAAGAACGAGGTATTAAGGTGGGGGGCAGTCCCCTCTCATATACGGAATAATTTCTGCTGGTTTTAAGTTTTAATATTGCTCCTTACTTCCGGTTGAAAAACTTTTTCAATTTAATTCGCTCAAGCAAGAACGAACCGATATTACCACAAATAACAATGGCGCTACTGCTCCCTAAAAACCCAAAAAGCAAAACTGTCTTTTACGCTTTATTCAAAAAGTTTATTTTATTCTTTGTCAACAGTAGAAATGAAAGTCACGAAACAACTTCTTAGAAGTAGGCTCTGGCTCCATTCCTGACAGTTTCATGGACCTTACTCAACTACTTTTCAAGATGGCAAGACACCAGTAAATATTTCAAATCATGGAGCTATTCCATAGTTGAAAGATAAACAGACCATTCGTTCCACCATTCAACATTCTAATAATCACTACCGTCGTAAATGCCTTTTAAAACGCTGTCTTTGCGAAAAAAAAATGCTCAGTGTCCCTCAAGTTTTATCCCTGAAGAAATGCTCAGATATTGGTTTTTGGACTATACATCCTCAAAAATTTCAGACTATTCTTTCCTATAACATATTTTTAGTCTACATAATATACAGGATTGAAATTTCAGCCCTATCTTAGAAAAAATCTACTCTTTAGAGAGGGGGCCTGAGTTTTTCTTGAAGAGCAAAAAAAAAAATTCTCAAATTATGCCAGATTTATAATGTTATTTATATTGTGGCGGACCCACCGAACTAAGTCTAATCTCAGGCCACAAAGGTCCATCACCACCAAATTCATGTCTCTAACAAAGTGTGATCAAAACACCATCTAATGTTCACGTCTAATAATAATTAAATAAAAAAAAATTTTTTTTAACTGAAAATAAGGAACGACATCAAAACTTAAAACGAACAAAAATTATTCCGTACATGAAAGGGGCTGTCCCCTACTCAACGCCTCGCTCTTTACGCTAAAGTTTTTTATTGTTTAAAAAAATAGAGGTGTGAGAAAGAGTTAAACTTTATCGTAAAGAGCGAGGTGTTGAGCAGGGGACAGCCCCTTTCATATACAGAATAATTTCTGTTCGTTTTAAGTTTTAATGTTGCTCCTTACTTTCAGTTAAAAAAAACTTTTTCCACAAAATAAGTTTTTCAAAAAAAAGTAATGAACTCCATTAAACAAAAAATGAGTAAAAATAAAATCAAATAATCTACCAAGCGTGAAACTACCATAAATCAGCATCGATAAATAAATGAAACCCAAAACCAGAAATTACATAAATAACCGAGTCAAACTCAAAACGAGCAGAAATTAACATGAGTAGGGGTTACAAATCCCTATGCCTTCCCAAGGCCAGAACATAATTTGCACTTTACTGGAAAAAAACAATGAATGTGCATTGTCAGTTTAATATATATATACTGATGTCTATTAATCAAAATTTTAATATTATTTGATTTATTAAAGCATAACATATTTTTTTCAGTAAAGTGCAAATTATGTTCTGGCCTTGGGAAGGCATAGGGGTTTTGAGCCCTACTCATGTTAATTTCTGCTCGTTTTGAGTTTGACTCGGTTATTTATGTAATTTCTGGTTTTGGGTTTCATCTATTTATCGATGCTGATTTATGGTAGTTTCACGCTTGGTAGATTATTTGATTTTATTTTTACTCATTTTTGGTTTAATGGAGTTCTTCAATTTTCTTTGAAAACCTTATTTTGTAGGAAAAGTTTTTCTAATTAATCGCATTGAAAGTCAGCTGGATCAGGCAAAAAGTTTCTCTTTACAGAGGGCAACAGAAATGCAGTTTCAGAGTCCCCTTGGGGAGTTTGCGGCAACGCACGACTGCTATATTTGGAAAGTACGTTGAATGGCAAATCGAATTATATGTTTATTCGTAGGTTGACTTCACAGTTTATAGAATTAACCAGTAAGATCATTCCTTATCTCACCCATTGTAAAAACCCGGACCGAGGTGCAAGTGCTCCGAAGAACGTAGAAACATAAGCGGCGTTAGATCTTTTCACGGGTACACAAGTCAGATTTCTCTTGGACGCGAAACAATCAGAAATAAGTGGAAACCCGCTATTACGAATAATGCATTTTGTAAACATTTCTCATTGATTGACGCAAACACACTGATACATAACTGCACAAACAAGTGGGAGGAGCTTTTTGTTCGCGGCGAGACTGAAGACCAGAAATGATCTGCGATAAACTTACTGGATAATTCTATAAACTGTGGTTGACTTCAAGCAATGCGGTTCTTCAGAAGTATGGAGGGAAAAAAGCGGGAAATGGTGGCATGATGGGAAAAAATAGCCACAAGGTTCAAATTTTAACCCAGTTAAACCTGTAGTATAAAAATATCTAAAACAAAAATTGACGGGAGAAGGCCCAATGCTGGTATTTGACATGTATATCTAAAACAAAATCTTATGGGAGGGGATTTTATCAAAATTCCAATCGAATCGGTGTAAAAATAATTTTCTGTTCCCCTCGGAACAAAAAATTCAGCAGAAAAAAAAGAAATCATTTTCATGATCGAGCAGAAATTTTTATACAACATAGCCTCTAGTCGAGCAATATCCGCTCTTTACCTGGCTGCAGCCAGGGTCGGATTTAAAGCTTTGAAGCTTCTACACCCAAGTGTTTTTGGGGAAATCCCCGAAAATTCGGGGGCAGTGGAAGCATTGCACAGAACGCAACTGATGAGCCCAGTAATGAAAAAGAGAGAGAGAGAAACCGAACTCTCAGCTGCCATTCTTTGGAGACACCTGACAGTTTATAAGTGGCCACGGAATTCCTGTGTTGTTTTGAAATCAGTTTTCTGTGAATAGGCAGCGCGGTGGTGGAGTGCACCTCGCACTTTGACGACAAATCACATCAGTCCGGTTTTTGTTAAGATTAAATAAAACAAACTAAAAAAAACAGCATTTTTTAACTGAAAGTAAGGAGCAGCATCAAAACTCAAAATGAACAGAAATTATTCCGTATGTGAAGGGTTGCCCTCTCCTCAATACCTTGCTCTTTACGCTAAAGCTGTTAAGCGTAAAGAGCAAGATATTGAGGACGGGGCAACCCTTCATATACTGAATAATTTCTGTTTGTTTTGAGTTTTAATGTTGCGCCTTACTTTCAGTAGAAAAAACATGTTTTTTTTTATTTAATTTCTGTTCGTTTTTCAAATAATGCAGGTAAATCCGGCTCAGCATCCAGTAAAATATACCCTCCCTCAAGGGAAAGTCCTCCGTAAAATTTTGTCCAAAGTAAAGTAAACCTCCCGTCAAGTTCCCTCCAGACAGTTCCATCCTCGCTGAAAATCCTCCCTCCCAGTAAAATTTCTTGCGGAGGATTCAGCCTGAAAAATAATGCTTAGTATACTAACATTTGAAAAAAATTTAATCTCTAATTGGTTTCTCGATCACTCCGGAAATACCCCCTTCCATAGAATTTTTTCCAGAAATCAAGACACGTGGAAAATAGCCCCGGGAACATCTCCACATGCAAAATTAAATTGGCCAAGAAAATGTAATACAATTAAAAAGAATTTCGAATTGGAATTCTGTTAAATTCCCCCCCTGCTATAAAATTTTCCCTGGAATTTCTACCCCCCGCCGGAAATTTCCCTCCCCAAGGAAGATTCTTCCAATAGAAATCTACCCCAAGCACAAAATCCCCCCCCCCGAAAAATTTCTGCCGACTAACGAATTATAAAACTATACGCAATCAATGGACAAAATTCACAACTTACAGCCCACTCCTCTGTGGGGGTCATTTTACCCCTAAAGGCATAGTTATTTGATCTTTCAACTATAACGAACAAAATGGCTGTTTCAAAATTTTGATCAGATAACTTTGGGAAATAAATGGGCATGAGAGGGGGCCAGTTGCCCTCCGATATTTTTGTCACTTAAAAAGGGCACTAGAACTTTTAATTTCCGTTCGAATGTGCCCTCTCCAGATCTTCTATGACCATTATTTTAATACGATCACCCCTGGAAAAAAAAATAAACACAAAAAATAAACACAGACCCGTGATCTGTCTTCTGGCAAAAGTAGCAAATTCCACATTTTTGTATATAGGAGCTTGAAACTTCTACAGTATGGTTCTCGGGCATCTGATGGTGTGCTTTTCATCAAGATTCCCTGAACTTTAGGAGGTATTTCCCCCCTATTACAAAAATCAGACATATTTTCTCAGGCTTGCAACTTTTGACGGGTAATACTAAACTTGATGAAGCTTATATATTTGGAATCAGCATAATAAGCTGATTCCTTTGATGTGTCTATTGATATCAATATTTAATTTTTTGAGTTTCGGTTGCTATTCAGCCGAGCTGCTCCTTACTTACAGTTCGTTACCACGAACTGTTTGAAAAAATAATCACTCAGTAATAATTTATAGCACCCCCTGGAATTTTGCGTCCCTAAGCCCGGGCCTATTGGGTCTATATGTAAGTTCAGTCATGGCTCCAAATACTGTTGCAACCATGAAATGAAAAAGACGGAAGACACAGCAGCGAAAGACACTTTTCCTGCAGAAATCCCAGAAGTTAAATAACAAAAAAAAAAAATGTTCCATTCAGAAAAAACATTGACGTCTAGAACGTTGGAGGCCTTTGCGATAGCCTTCAACGCTATTAATGTTACTTCTGTAGATGGTATTTAAGCAATGGCTTTAATCGTAAGAAGGTGGAGGTGGAAATTAGTCAAAGAGTATGCACGTAAATGAATCAGCGACGAATATGAATATCTAGCCTTTTTGCCAGTACCTGGCTTTACCGAATGAGAGCATCAGTTTTTTTGTTTTTTTGTTTTAAGTTTCTTTACTAATTTTGACCTGGTCAAGACACGATATGTGTCATCACTTTCAAGACGCAATATGTACCATCATTTTCAACCTTAGTTTTAACTGCAGCCGTAACTGCAATATAAAAAAAATCCAGTGATTATTGCGTTTAATCTATGAACGTTCAAAGTCTAGAAAAAAATTTCACTTTTTTTGACTCAATGATTCGTAACAAATTTTTGCTAAATATGATAAAAACCCTTTCGGCTTTCACCAAAAAATGTTCCATTCAGAAAAAACATTGACGTCTAGAACGTTGGAGGCCTTTGCGATAGCCTTCAACGCTATTAATGTTACTTCTGTAGATGGTATTTAAGCAATGGCTTTAATCGTAAGAAGGTGGAGGTGGAAATTAGTCAAAGAGTATGCACGTAAATGAATCAGCGACGAATATGAATATCTAGCCTTTTTGCCAGTACCTGGCTTTACCGAATGAGAGCATCAGTTTTTTTGTTTTTTTGTTTTAAGTTTCTTTACTAATTTTGACCTGGTCAAGACACGATATGTGTCATCACTTTCAAGACGCAATATGTACCATCATTTTCAACCTTAGTTTTAACTGCAGCCGTAACTGCAATATAAAAAAAATTCCAGTGATTATTGCGTTTAATCTATGAACGTTCAAAGTCTAGAAAAAAATTTCACTTTTTTTGACTCAATGATTCGTAACAAATTTTTGCTAAATATGATAAAAACCCTTTCGGCTTTCACGATTTTATAGAATCTCGTGAATTTTACATTTATTTTTTCTTATAATTTACCATAACTTTGACGTGACTTTCTTTTTCTTTTTTATTTTGACGAATCCCTACCCCCCCCCATCCCCAAATATATTCATGCGTTATTTTATGTAATGGATATATAGCGTAAGATTAATTTTCATATATATCTTGGTGATTCGAAATTAATGTATAATAGAAAGTTGTGAACTTTATGTATGTTTTTAGTGCGAGCCGGGCCTATTGGTTTATGCTCGTTTGAAAAATAATTAATTGTAGCTAATGGCCAGCTTATACTTGTGGTTGTTTTCACTGATTTGGACTCGTTTTTTTTTACTTTTTTTGGGTCAAGTGCACGCAGACCTTCACGTCTAATTTGTTTTTTTTTACTTTAATTTAGTTTCCTGTACTGTCCTCAAAGATTACATTGTCGTTTCCGTATTGAACAAGAATCTTTTTCTAAATTATTGAATAAGCATCATTTAAAGTCATTATAGCATTTAGCTCTGTTAATATAGAAGAAGACTTCATGAAATGCGATGTTTTCTTCATACTTTATTTATTAAGTTCCTTTTTTTTAACAAAAAGAAGCACAATACTAAAAATTGAATTTCAAGTTAACTGTTTTCTTATCTTTAAAATCTAATTTTTCATCAAAAAAAAAAAATTAAGCTAGATATTTATCTTCTCCAATGATTCACTCACGATGTATACTCTTAGACTATTAGCTGTTAAGTCCCATCGGTTTCTAATGTTTTCTTCTTGAGAATAACTGAGGATGAGCTTGTGGGTCTTAACGTCCCCCTCTGTCATACAAAAAAAAAAGCTGTTCAATTTTTAAACTTCCAAATTGCATTACCATTTAAATTCAGTAGAATTTGAACCTTAACGAGGTGTGCCGTTATGGGCCCAGGAGTTAGCTTTGATTTCTGGACCATCTCTCCTTTAAATGTTTTATTTGTTTTATGTCCTAGCCCATCCAGGCTCCTGCTTCTTTGCCCCTCCCATATAGAGGGGAGGGATCTTCTACCCACCATATATAGGCATGGCTCTTACAATGGCATAGGTAGGAAGGGGCAACAGGTATACTTGTTTTTGGACGCGGCATCTATTGATGTACCGGTTCGATATATTTTATGCAGGATAGGCCCACTTATGTCACTAGGGAGAGGTGGACTGATACTGACCCCCTGGTCCAGGAAAGCCTACCAACACTTCTGGACCTTATTATATAGCCGTCCTATATTTCCAATACAGGATGTGAGTTTGTTATAGGGCTGAGGGGAGGAGCGGGTTGTAGGGGGGGGGGTGGGGGGAGTTTTATTTGGAAGGTGATTGTTACCCTGGGAGTGTTTGAGAGAAGTTGATTGTCTTTTTTTCCTTTTATATTATTATTTTAATAAGTCTAGGATGCTTCTAGGAATATTTTTGCAGTTTTTTTTTGTTTATTATTATTAGTTTAGGATGTCTTTAGGAATGTTTATGTAGTTAATCGCTAAGCGTTAGCGAAATTTAAACTTTGTCCCTAGCATAGTGATTTATATCATAATAGTTTATATTTTGGTTTATTATGTAATAAAAGTCAAAAAAGTCAAACATGATAGAAGGCAGAGAAGCAGGCCACATCCAGGATTTTTGTTCGGGGGAGGGTAAGTAAAAAAACGCATCAAAAATGTGTTTTAAGCAATTTTATTACGTTTTTACGAGTCGGACAAAGATTTCGGGAGGGGAGGGGGGTCAACCCTCTTAACCCCTCCCGTAAATACGGCTTTGCAGATAAGTTTAAAAAAATAAGTTGAAAGTAGAAGATTAAACATGTCTTTTAATATATTTTTAATAAGGTAGTTATTGATCTAATCAAGTTCGTTTTTCGAATACAGTTTCTCAGAAAACGCGCGAGTAATGACAAGACCTATTCCGTTATTGGTTATACGAGATTTTGGCTGAAAAAATCGGTACTTGTTAGTTATCCTAACCCACAGTTCATATAATTATATGAACTGTGTCCTAACCATACTGTAGAAGTGAAGTTAGGTTAATCATGAGGAAATATACCAAAATATGATAGAAATATAATACCTTAGAAACAAAATTATGGAAATTACAACAAAGAATTATGAAAATCAGGCCACCCAGAACGCATCATATTAAATACCTAACCTAACCAACTTTATATATTGAATATTTAATTAGAATATACCTGTGTAGTAGTTTATTATCTCACTGAGACTGAGCTAATTATCTGCGAATGCAGACAGAGAAACCGGTTTTTACTCAGATCAAGAACTTGAGTGTGGCCGGTATAACTAACAAGTACCAAAAAATCATATTCCGATTCATTATCCAGAGCTTTTTTAGATCATATGCTTAAAGGTAGTACAAAACAAACACGTGTGTACTGAACAACGAAAGTGAGAAATTTGTAAGTTTATTGAAAATGTTACTTTTTTGAAAGGAACCTCCACCCCTTGTCCGACTCGTAAAAACTTAACAGAAATGCATATAAACAAATTTTGAAGTGTTTTGTAAGTGTTTTGTGTACCCCCCCCCCCCGAACAAAGATCCTGGATACGGCCATGGATTTACGTGATAGTTTTTTGTTAGTCTTTTTGCTAACAATTCTCAAACAATCCTCGTTAACACTTAATTATCAATTTCCTGTTGACTTGACCCCGCTCAAGAACTTGATTGTTTTTAATTAAAATCACAAAAGAAGGTTGGAAGGGGGAATCCTCCCGACACTCCACAAAGAACATACACATCTGTCATTCATTTTCTAACTTGATTGGAAACATGAACCGTGTCTTCTAATAAAGCTATTGTTACTCTTTGATTTAATCATTGATGGACAGATAATTTATATCTTATGATCAATTAACTAACACAAAAATTTCTGTTTTCTCCGACGCCTTTTCAGAGAAGATAACGATGTTGTCACACACGACAAAAAGCTCTAGTGAAACTGGAAAAAGCTAAGTGAATAATTTTTGTAAAATTGTTTTTTGTTGAGAAAATTAACTTTCTTTCCAATGGTTGGCTCGCATAAACAATAATAGAATACATTATCTGAGAAAAACCACAATGAAAACATATTTATAGAAAAAACGTATTTAATTTTCTACTTCTAGCTTGATTTTTCTTGAAACTCCACAATCTTATTCCATTTATCTTTCTTTGTGCATACAGGAAGACTATTTAAAAGAGCCCAGAGGTGTATAGGTGTAGCTTTTTCGGCGCGTGGAGGCATTGTCAACTCCCCTCAATAACGTAAATAGGTTTACCTTTTAGGATATTAATTAAAAAAACTTGCCGAAAAATAAGTTTTTCAAAGAAAAGTAAAGGCCATTTTAAACTTAAGCTCAGGATATAAAAATACATTTTAAATTTAAAACTAAAAACGACCAGAAATTACTATTAAAGAATAAATGAACCCCAAAACGAACAGAAATTAAATAAACAATTATAGCAAAAAACATACAACAAGTAATAATGTAAATGAATAAATATATCCTAAAGCGAGTAATGCTTAGGTTGAAAATGGAAATCAAGTTGAGAAATAAAAAAATATTTTCCTGTGGAAATATAAATAGAAAGTAAAATTGCCAAAAGGAAAAAAATCAATCAATTCGAAGCAAAATACAGTAGACATTAACGTAGACGAAAAATATCTATTAGAGAAGATGAAACTTAAGTTGAATATCAAAATCGAGCTTGAAACGAACAAAAATCACAACAAACAAGAATTTGGGTATCGCCTCCTTCTCTCACTGTAAAACTGAAAACCAATTTTATTAAAATATTTTCTTTTGTACTTAATATAAGGAAAGAAAAACGAGCAAAAATGGGGATTTTATAGGCCAAATGAAAATACTGAAAAAACAAAGCGAATATTTCGAGAGGACAAACGCCTCTCTTCTTCAGCGCGATTTCGTTTCGCGCTGAAGAAGAGAGGCGTTTGTCCTCTCGAAATATTCGCTTTGTTTTTTCAGCATTTTCATTTGGCCTATAAAACCCCATTTTTGCTCGTTTTTCTTTCTTTATGTGATGTCAGGCCAAATTGGTTTAAGAAATTATCTTTGTACTTAATATTGAAAATAAACATTAAATTATAGTAAACTTTGAACTGATGAGCTTTCAGCAATTAATATCATTATACATCAACTATTCAGCTTTATTTATTAGTTTTGTCTAAAGTTGTTCAAGACGATTATAGTTTCACTACAAACAAGAGTTTGGATGCTGCCCCTTTCTTTATCTGTAAATAAAAACCAAAATCCTACAGCATCATTGGCGCTTCACTGAAAAAGAATTATATTACAAACATTTTCTTTTCCAGTTCTTACAGCATTAAAATAAAAATAAAATTAGAATGGATAAAATTATTGAGCTGATGAGTTTTTAATACATCAATATCATTACATATAAAATTTTCAAGTTAATGTTCCTTATGCTTCTAACGTCTGTTTAAACTACATGCTCCTTTCGGAAGAGTATTACTCGTGCCTGCGGGCTCAGACTTTACAATAAGAGAAGAAGGCAATACCCAAACTCTTGTTTGTAGTGAATTTTGGTTCTTTTCAACCTTGATTTTCATATTACTTAAGTTTTACTCGTTTTAAGATTTATTTATTCGTTTACATTAATATCTGTTGTATGTTTGTTTGCATTGATTGTTTATCTAATTTCTGTTCGTTTTAAGTTTCATTTATACTTCAATTGCAAAATATTTTTTTTCGTTTTAAGCTTGATTTTCATATTCAATCTAAGCAATACTAGCTTTAAGGTCTATTTATTCATTTATATTATTGCCTGTTGTACGTTTTTTCCTATGATTGTTTATTTAATTTCTGTTCGTTTTGGGTTTCATTTATTACTTAATAGTAATTTTTGGTCGTTTTGAGTTTGAATTTTAACAGGTATTTGTATCTGCTGAGCTTAAGTTTAAAATGGCCTTAACTTTTTCTGGGAGAACTTATTTTTCGGAAAGTTTTTTTTTTAAATTAATTTTTGTTCGTTTTTGATTGCAAAAAGTTTCAAGTTTTTAAAAATTCCTTATTTCAAAATCAAACTTCAAAAAAATCAAATCTTCATCAAAGTCTCAAAACTGGTATCAAAGTAACAATATCAAAGTGAAAAAAGTTTACCCCCTTTGTAATGAGCCCCGTTTGAAGTTTATCCGACGACCCCTTCTATGTGAAGTTCGTCTGAGAAAAAAATAAATGGAGTGTGGGGGGAGGATAGCGGCCCTCTGATCACTTTTTACTCTTAAAAAGTGAATTACAACTTTCAATTCAAACTATTAAGATTATACCAGCATTCCTTCCATAACAACCATATATGCCCCCAGGGCATAACTTAAAACGCCTACTCCCAGCCCCTTGGGGGCTGGGTCAATCCCGAAGTTTTTGTTATCTGAACTTTGAACTATTTTTAACAAAATGTCTATCTCAAAATTTTTATATGATAAAATTAGGGCGTGCAGGGGGGAGGGGGTGGATAGTTGCCCTCCAATCTCTTTTGACTCTTAAAAAGTGAACGAGAACTTTCAATTTTCAATCAAATGAACCCTCTCCGAAGTTTATACAAGCATCCCTTCAGTAAAAACGATATATCCCCCCAGAGCATTACTTACAACGCGTGCCTCCGGGCCATGGGGGATTGTGTCGACACAGGAGTTTTTCTTATCTGACCTTTGAATTATTTTTAATGAAATGCCTATTTTAAAAAATTTTCGGATAGGCTTGAGGAAAAAAGGGTGTGTGTGTGGGGAGGGGGGGGGCTAAGTGCCCTCGGATATCTTTTGACTATTAAAAAGTGAGAAAAAGGTGAGAAAAAGTTGGGAAAAAAGGGCGAGGGGGGGGCTGGTTACCCTCCAATATCTTTTGACGCTTAAAAAGTGAACTAAAACTTTCAATTTCCAATCAAATGAGCCCTCTCTGAAGTTTATACGAGCCTTCCTTCCATAAGAACCATATATGCTCCCAGGGCATAACTTATAACCCTTGCCCTGAAGACCTTGGTGGGGGAGGGTGTCATGCTCTTATATATAATTTCTAGAACATTTAACTACGTTGAACAAAATGGCTATCTCAAAATTTTGATTGGATGTGTTTGGGGAAATAGTGGTCGTGGAAGGGGTGTTAGTTGCCTTCCAATCACTTTCGACTATTAAAAAGGGTACTAGCCATTTAAATTTTTCAATCGAATGAGCCCTTTTTGAAGTTTCTACGACAACGCTTTCTATAAAAACCATATATGCCCCCAGGGCATAACTTACAACCCTTAACCTAAGGGCGGTGGGGGGGGGACCTAATTCCAGAATTTTCAATCCCGTTGAACAAAATGGCTATCTCAAAATTTTGATTGGATTTGTTTGGGGGAAAGGTGGGCGTGAGAGGGGGGTTAGTGGCCCTCCAATCACTTTCGACTATTAAAAAGGGCACTAGCCCTTTGAATTTCCAGTCGAATGAACCCTTTTTGAGGTTTCTACGACAAAAATTTATATAAAAAGCTTATATGCCCCCAGGACATAACTTACAACCCTTGTCCTAAGGGCTGTGGGTGAGTGTCCTGCTCAAAAACATAATTTCTTTCTGGAAATCAACTGCGTAGAACAAAATAGCTATCTCAAAATTTTGATTGGATGTGTTTGGGGAAATAGTGGGCATGGAAGGGGTGTTCTTTGTCTTCCAATCACTTTTGACCCTTAAAAAGGGCACTAGAACTCTCGATTTCCAATCGAATGTGCCCCCTTTGAAGTTTTTACGACGACACTTCCATATGAAGTGCCTCTGGAAAAAAAAAACATAATAATAATAAATAAATAATAAAACGTTGGAGCCGTATGGCCTTAACTATAGGCAACGCTATAGCGTTGCCTCTGATGTATTTAAATGCTGCTCCAATAGAGAGACCTCACCCGACGACAAGTGCTTATTGCTCTTTGCCTGGGTTTGCTGCTTTTTGACTGATTGATAGAAGCTTTTTGCCGGACAGGGCCCTCGTCGAAATACAGTCTTTTAATTTATCGAAGCTACCAAGTGAGATGACGTTTTTTTAGCAGAAAAAACGGGTTTAATTTATGTAAATCAGTGACAAAAATAAAAAACAAACAACACATTAACTAATAAAAAAATTACAAATATTTCAACTCCACATCCGGGAGCCTTTATCAACGGACAAATAAAAAGGCAACAGAAAAAAATAGTTAAATCGTCTAAAGAAAAGACTAAAAAACAACACAACAAGAGAAAAAAAAAGACAAAACAAATAAACAAAAATCACATCTCAAAAAACTTCCACAATACTAGCATGTATCAGACCATATAAATGGGTCGGGTACATGCAAAGTAACATTCTCGGGGTAATATATATATATATATATATATATATATATATATATATATATATATATATATATATATATACTTTCAAAACGTAGAAGCGTTAGCACGATCTTGGGGTACGCAATATTTGGATTCTTTTTCACTGGCTGTGAATTATTTTGTTATTTTGTTTGTCCTACGTTTTCTCGTATTGTTAGAGGGTAGCATTTTTTTGTTTTTCAAAATTCTGTTACGTCTCCTTTTATCAAATACAGAAATAGTTGGAATTTGGAGCTTTTGATACCAAACTTACGTTCTTTCTTATCTTGAATGCTAGACAAGAGCCATCCTTGTACAAACAACTTTTCTTTAATAACTATGGAAGAACTTAAAACTTTTCTTTTTTGTTTTTTTCGTTCACCTGTATAATTTATGGGATGCACTGTCTCTTGAATTAATAATGAAAAAAGAATCAGACTCACTCTTTCGTTTTCGGGAATAACGATGTGAAGCATCTAACTAATTAAAGGGGAACTTCTAAGCAGAGAAGAAGAAAATTAACATTTTAACTGAATATCAAAAATATACCACATACTTTAAGCTCATGCGCCCAATAGTTGTGCTCAGCAATCGAACCCCCAACATTTAATTATCAGGTCGAAGTGGCCAATCATGGCGAAAAAATCACAGGGTCTTTAAATCATGAACAGAATCATGGAGTATGAACAGGGGTGTCTGTTGACTTAATATTGAGCGTAGGTAATTTATGGTCCATCACCAAAATAGGAAGCGAAGAAAAAACAGGAACAACCCAGGATCAGTGTTTTTGTTGCTTGCCGATTATTTGCCTACTCTTTTTTTATGTTTTTTATGTTGTTTTTTGCCGTATTTTTTAACCCTTTTCCTTCTTGTTTTGACACTTAGTATAGTTCTTGAATAGCAATTTCCATGCATTATCTTTTCCCCGGCCACTTCATAAGGAAGGGCTGGTCACACACGCTTGGGAGGGGGCTCATTCGATTGGAAATTAAACTTGTGCCTTTTTAAGAGTCAGAAGATATAAGACGGTCAATAACCCTCTGTTAATAACACTGGTTCCCATGAAATTTTCTGAGACTCCACTAGCTAAGCATGTCAAAAAAAAAAAAATTAAAAAAAAAAAAAATAGGACAACGACGTAAAAAGATATAATTCGCATCCAGTAAAAAAAGACAAAAAATGCAAATAATTAAGCCAAGGTCTCAGCCCTTTTCAAAATATTCCTTTTAATTTTTATTCGTTTTAGGTTTCATTTATACATCGATAGCAAACTCTGTTCGTTTTAAGTTTCACTTATTATATGACCTTACATCTGCTATTTTAGGTTTCAATTTTGCTTTTTACCTTTCTTTGATAAAGGGTATCGGTTCAATCAGTAACATTTTTTTTTAGTTTTATCACCTTTAGCTTGTTTTCATAACTTGTAGTCTTATATTTTATTTTACCTACATAAATAAGAAAAATATCTTATTTCACATATGAGGTCTCGGCCTTTCCAAATTTGAAAAAAGAAACAAAATGAAATATAACAAGATTAATAAAGTAAAAATTGACCATTTTTGGATATACTTCATGGCGGGTTTTGCAGATACAATCAAGTTTCCAGATAGATATGCAAATTTTCCACATGAGTACAAAAACAAAAAAGATAAATATCAAATTAGAAGCAGGTAAATTGCTCCTTTGTTAAAAACCAATTTTTTTATCTATATACATTTCTCATGTTGATATATATTACAATAAACCGCAGATATACTAGCTTCAAAAAAATAGCAATAACCTACCTATATTATGCAATAGGATTTTTATTCATGAAGATATTACTCGAATAAAGACCATAGGCCTCAGGTGCATAACTGGGATTTATCTTTGGCTGCAGCAAAAAAAAACTACAGCATCTACCATTTATAAAACAAAATGTACACAGAATTCGCTGACTTGGTAGATCAAGATAGGATGGGGGGGAGGGGGTAAAACCTTAAGCCGCCAGTCAATCCTCCTCCCCTGCGCATCCACAAGAGAGGCTTACATGTCTCGATATTTGAATCACACAAATCATTTCTCTTGAGAAATTCTTAAATAAGAATGTCCAATGTTCAATGTTCTTATGGCGACAAAAGTAAAAGACATATACGCGGAGCACGAAAGGCAGGGGCGTCGTTTGGGGGTGGCAAGGGGGGCAATTGCCCCCCCCCCGATAATGTGGAGAAAAAAAATACTATACATCGCATGCCCTTTGACTATCCAGATATGGACCCCTCTTGCCCCCCACCTCCAAAAAAAAATGCTGGAGATTTGTCCCTGACGAAAGGTGATTATCATGGGTACTCAGGATTCCCCCCTTTAGAGGACCTGAAATATCTATGTCCTCCAGGTTTACTTATTACTTGCAACCTAGTTGCGTTTAATATTGATCCCTACCACCTTTCCCACTGTGAAAAGCTGAAATTCTGAAAAGCTGAAGTTAACCTCAAAGAAAGTACACAGAAATGAGATTGAAATCCAAAGTATTCCAATTTAACATCTGGAAATTAATTGTAGATTCGATCTTAGAGATTCAATAAGAAAACAGCTGTTTTATAGTAGCCACACGTTTCATTTATATTATTTATGGATGGTACTTTTAAACTTTTAAGTTGGCAAAAGTCCGCCAGACGAACGTATACGGAAGCTTAAACATATAATTTTGGGAACCCAAAGACAGTCCAAGGACGGTCATAGTAATAGTCTTAATATTAAGTGTAATACAAAGCTAAGAGTTAACAACCCTTTTGATTGTAAATCTCGTTTAATTATGCTTGATAACCCGATGTTTAATTTAGAAAAAGATAGCATGTTTCTCTATAAAGTTGTAGCCTCTATGCCAATGGTACAGTACTTAATTAGCAACAATAATTTAGATACTGTCTAAGCTTTTTGAGTATTCAAGCCACAATCAGTATACCGGAAAAATGGAACTTTTGAGACACCGCTTGGGGTAGTTTGGTCCAACAAAAAAAAAACACCGATTTTTCATCTTTTTTTAAATGCAGATTTTAATGTTCATCTGGATAAGCTAAAATCCAAACTTATAGTTATGAGATCTAGTTGACCTTGTAAAATTATAACAGTAGAACAAGGTACTTATTTCAGAAGGATTTCCCAATTACACCGTACGCGATTGTCTTTTCCATTTTTTATTGTTTCAGTTCGTGGAATGGTCCCACCGTTTCATGGTGGGACCATTCGATCGACTAAAAATCAAAACGTATTCTCTACAAAAATGAAAGCTTTAGAGTAACATGGATGGGGGATAGTTAACGGCTGTGCTGTATCGATTGGTGACATTCACGAGATCACTAGACATCCACATCTTTTATCTGTCCTTTATCCAAACCTAATTTTCCATGGATCTAGTTTCCTATATAGTCTAGTAATTAACACTGTAACTGCTCAAAGCTTGTTTCAGCGGGAGATATGTGTTGAAATAGCGAGCCTTGTCGTATAGTGAGCCATTAAGTTCCAGATTTACTTTGAAGTTTGTGTAATAAATATTATTCAATAGCTTTCTTTTAGACACACTTTTATACTTCCTTTATCATTCCACTGGGATGATAAAGAAAGTATAAAGCCAAGCCAGCGAAATAGCACCCAGCAAGCAATTGCAAATAGTATGGGAAGATATAAAGCACGTGACATCTTCACGGGAAAGGGTAGTGCTGAAGGTTTGACTAGAGGGGATGGGGTAAGAAAACGCAGCTTTGTTGGCCTCAGGTAGCTTAGTGTTGCGATGTATCGTCAGAAGTATTATTAATGAGTAATAAATATACACCTAGTAAATTTCCAAACCTACTTGGGGACTCCCCACCTTTTTTGTATACAATTTTCCTAGTCAGCTTACAACAACAGGAGATTTTGTGTAACTGATCCCGATAGCCCAGTTTAGAGTACCGTATTGAACGTCCTGTAGGGGTCAACAGAATCCACTTTAGGAATTCTTGACTCATACTTTTACAAAATAAAAAGGACAAGAACATACCATCTCGTCAAGACTTCTTAGATCGTTTGTGATAATCTGTGGAATAGGTCCATATTCAATGTCGTCAAAATCATCGTCCAATTCGTGGCCTTCATCTTGTGCTATTTCCCTATCAATTTCTCTCTCAAATTGGACCAACATTGGAGCAGGCATCCCGTATTTTGCTCCACGTCGGGCAACTTCGAGTAAGCAGAAAATGACGTTTTTCTCGTTTTTTCGTAATACCAAATCGTCCGTTTCAAAAAGTAGACATTCGTAAATCCCAAGGGAGCGGCAAAATAATATGAAGTTATGAATATTATCTCGAGCAAAGAAACTTCCTGAAAGAAGGAAACATAATGGTAAGCAACGAAATGGGAAACTATATTTTCATCTATAAGATAATTACATGGCTACTAAGAAAAACCAATAGAAACTGAATAAAAAAAAACGAATCAAAACCGAGAGACATACTATTCAACTGTGAACCTGACCATCAGTTCAAAAGAGTTTTGAGTAGCTTTGATTGCAGGAAGAGACACGATTTGAAGCTCCCCTTGACACTTGACTTGATGTCGAGTCAACAATGAGACAAGAAGGAGACAAAGTCCTATCCCTTAGACGGTCTCGAGTCAGGTAGAGCAAAGCTCAAGCTTTACCAAAACTTCTATTCAAAAGAGTCTATTCAGTTTTTGTTGAGGTGATTGAGGCGCACTCATTTGTATGAATATGTATATACATTTATGGTTTCTAATTCTAACTGTTTTTGGGCATCCAAAATTTGCTTGAAATAAAATCAAATTCTTCAGGCTTATTAAATATTTTAGAACTTCAGAACCAAAGTGCTTCCGTTTCTTATGGAAATGTCTTAAAGTTAAAGATTAACAGCTGGAATCACCAGAAAATTTTTTGGTTTCTATTCGGAGTCACATTTAAACACACTTTTTGTTATTGGTGTCGTAGAAATTCACTGCGTATCAGTTTTGCAAGTTCCTAAGGATATTTCCTAATCGTAGACAGTGCAATAGCCCTGCCCGAGTAAAGAGCGAAGTGAGCTACATGCACAATTTATTTATATTTAGCTTTCACCAAGCTACTTCGTACGGAAGGAGTTGTCGTACCCACTTCAAGGGGGCTCATTCGATTAAAAACTAAAAAGTAAGACTTTCTTAATAGTCAAAACAATTGAAGGGCAATCAGTCCCCTTCCCATGCCCTTTTTGTTGCCCTCCCCCCAAAAACATCCGATCAAAATTTTGGGATGGTCAATTTGTTCAGCATTGTTGAACAGTTAAACAACTATTGTTTTAGGAATGACATGACCCCACACAGCCTGTGGGGCAAGGGTTGTAAGTTATGCGATTTGCCCATTGTTTACATATAACATTTGTTATAGGCAAAGGAGGCATGTTTAATCCTGCATCTCCAGAAAACATAAGGGTATTAAGCAAAAGCTTTCATGGAATGCTGAGGGTGATGTTGAACTAAATCAAAACACAGTATGTCCAAGCAGGTTGTCTAAAGGGCGTATCAGCAATATCTGAGGATTAAGTTGAAACTTTCAGGGAATGTTGAGGGGGATGTTGAACTAAATCAAAACGCACTTTGTAGGTACAGGTTTACAAAAGGACATATCAACAATATCCAAGGAGCGGCTAAGGTGAAAGAGTGCTAAGTTTAAACTTCCTGGAAATGCTGAGGGGGTGTTGAACCCGTCTAAAAGTACTATGTGCATACTACTAATACTACTACTATTATTACTAAGGCTAAGGTTATAAGGGTGAAACTGTCAGGGAATGCTGAAGGGGGTGTAGAACTAAATCAAAACTCATTATGTGCATGAAGGTTTCCAAAACAACTGATCAGCAATGTCACTGGAACGGCTAAGGGTATAGGTTGAAACTTTCAGGGCATATTGAGTGGGATTTTGAACTAACCAAATGAGACTATGTGCATACTACTACTACTACTACTACTACTACTACTATTACTACTTCTACTGCCACTACTACTAATTCTAAGGCTAAGGGTATTGTAGTGAAACTGTGAGGCTATATTGGGGGTGGGATGTTCAACCAAATAAACACACACAATATGCATGCAGGTTCAAAAGGGCGTATCAGCAATATCTCAGGAACGGCTAAAACTATTAAGTTTAAACTTTCAGAACAGTTTGAAAGGGATGTTGAAATAAACAAAATGCTACTACTACTACTTAGGCTAAGGGTATTAAGGTGAAACTTCCATGCCATGCTGAATTAGATCAGAACACACTATGTGCATGCATGTCGTCAAAAGGGCAGGTTTTACAGTTTAGGTATTTTTGAAACCTCCATTTATCGACCATTTTGAAGTCACGTTAGTAGAGATGTTTCCTAAATTGTGTTTGATCTTAATTTTTTTTATACTTTTTTCTTTAAAATAGCCTTAAGTGATAAATTTAACAAAAGAGCATGGCTGAATTTACTGCTTGGATTTTTAGACGGGTCAGTCCACACTAAGGCAGACAGGCCATGTTTAGTTTCCGAGATTAGATAATTTTTTTTGAAATAACAAATTCTGTTAGATTTATGAATTCTTCAGATCATTCAAAAATTGAACTAGCTGAATTTTTGCCTAAAAAATTACCTGGTGGGACGTATTTCCTATATGCGATGTCTGTATCTGACAACATTGCACTAGAGCCACTGAAGCGCCGCTGTGCTCGTCTCAGCGTGTACTTCTCAGCAAACCGACGCACGTTATTCGCGTGCTAAAAATAAACTGTGGTTAATATTGCTGAAGTATACAAAGATCCCTTATTTAATGAAAGCTTGACTTGACAAAGCCAAAAGTCAGAAGTTTTCATAGCGAAACCAATGATTTTTAGAGACAATGCTCTTGCGTTGCCTATAGTAAAGAGCCAAAAGGTTCCGTATAGCATTCTTAAAGGGTTAAACCTTTAAATCCTTAAAAAAACGCTTAATAACTATCACT
Source organism: Artemia sp. Qi Xiang Cuo (assembly GCF_049724085.1). NCBI lineage: Eukaryota > Metazoa > Arthropoda > Branchiopoda > Anostraca > Artemiidae > Artemia > Artemia sp. Qi Xiang Cuo. Next base: position 76,906,889 of record NC_142796.1, on the reverse strand, counting down.
TATGCTTAACACAGCAAAGTTCTAAAGTTCCAAACTAATATAACAGACCTTTTCACAATTTCGAACTTGTAGTTGCGATCAAGTGCGTATCTAAGATCTTGGTTCAGGGGGTGTTTTACACAAAAAACTTTAAAAAATAGATAAAAAATCTGTTTGTATGCTTCTTTTGTTACATTTTTACAAGTCGGAAGGTTTTTTATCGGGGGAGGGGGGGTCAAAACCCCATCCCTGAATGCGGCCTTGGTCGTATTACATAAATTAGGCTCTGAATTCATTCATTAGAGTATTTTTTGGGGAAGGGGGGCGGGGGGGTATTTTCAACGAGAAATTAGGCAAAATTTCCTTATTGTATATTTTGAAAAAATTACTTATTAAATCTTTATTAAAAATTGAAGAAAAATACTTGCCCCACACCCATAACTTTTCTGTGAGTGGTTCTTCAACCAAGTGGTACCGTAAGACTTTTTAGAATTGGTTATCAAACAGTTCATGGTAAACAAACTATGAGTAAGGATCGACTTGGCACAAAAGTAACCGAACTAAAAAAAAAAAAAAAAAAAAAAAAAAAAAAAAAAAAAAAAAAAATCGATAGCAATTCATACATCAATAGAAATAGCTTTTTTGCTGATTCCAAATATGTAAAAATTATTAAGTTTAATGTTACCCATCAGAAGCTAAAATCCGGAAAAAATTTGCTTGATTTTCAGAAAAAAGGGGGAAACACCATCAAAATTTCAGGCGGCCTTAATGATCAGATTCAGCATATCAGAGAACCCTGCTTTAGAGGTTTCAAGCTCGTATCTACAAAAATGGGGAATTCTATTTTTTTTTTCTGGCCAGATGAAACATCACGGATGCATGATCATTTGTTGTTGTTTTTGTTGTCTTTTTTTCGTTTACTCCTGGGGTGATCGTATCAAACAAATTTTCCAAGAAGAGAGGGAGAGAGATCATTGGAACGAAAATCAAAATTTCTAGTGCCCTTTTTAAGCAATCAAAAAGATTGTGGGGACAAGTAGCCCCTCTCCCATGCCCCCTTTTCCCACAGACACATATGATCGAAATTTTGAGACAGCCATTTGATTAAAAGTAGTTGAAAGGTCCATTAACTATGCCTTTGGGGATGGCAAGACCCCCACATCCCCAGGGGGAAAGGCTAGTAAGTCAATCAATTTGCCCATTGTTCATATTCAGTATTTGTTAGTGGGAAACATACAGATTTTTTTTTGGGGGGGGGGGAGGCATTTTTTCTGGGGAAAAAAATTTCGTTAATTTTCCAGGGGAAAGGGTTACATAACTTGTAACCCTTGCCCTGAGGGCTCTGAGGGGGAGAGGTTGTCATCCTCAAAGACCTAATTTCCAGAACTTACAACTACGTTGAACAAAATGGCTATCTCAAAATTTTCGGGGGAAAATTTACATTGGGAGGGAAGGAGATATCCTGGCTTGAATTGAAAAACGGTTATAAATTAAATAAAAAAACAAGGTTTTTGAACCGATAGTAAGGAGCACCATTAGAACTTAAACGAACAGAAATTTTTTAGTATATGAGGGGGTTACCCCTTCCTCAACCCTCGCTCTTTACACTAAAATTGGACTTTTTGTCAAAATTCTTTAAAAAAGACTGCTAAAACACAAAGACCGTCGAATTTGAGCGAAAAGTACTTCTGAGGAACTTCAATATTTAAGCGCAAAGAGCGAGGGTTGAAAAAGCGGTAGCCCCCCTGATATGCAGAATAATTTCTGTTCGTTTAAAATTTTAATGTTGCACCTTACTTTCAGTTGAAGAAACTGAAAGTTTTTTTTTATTTAATTAGCCCACAGACCTGGCTAGTCCATTGTCGACACGATCGTTGTAGTTCAATCATTGATCCAGAGTCATTGATTTTCAGCGTTTAAAACTTTGCATGACTAGGAAAATTCCCGGACTCCAAATAAGTTCGTGTTCTGTCTGCAGCTGATCAATACAAAGCCACGAGGAAAGTTCAAGACTTATGAGCTGTTCCAGAGATAAACCTAGAAAACTATTTATTCTCCTTGTGCTTTCCCTCAATTATGCCGTCCTATTTTTGGCCCTTTGTTTATAACTAGCAAAATTACCGTAAGGTACATTGTTTAGATGGGAGACAAAGGTTACACAAAAATAATACCAGTATGCTGAAAAAAAATCATAAAAATGATGAAAACGTAAATAGAAGCTAAATAGTTTCTTTCAACTTTTAACAGTATTACTTAAAAAAAACTTTTTCCACAAAATAAGTTTTTCAAAGACAAGTAAAGAACTCCATTAAACCAAAAATCAGTAAAAAATAAAATTAAATAATCTATCAAGTGTGAAACTACCACAAATCAGCATCGATAAATAAATGAAACCCAAAACGAACATATATTACAATAAATAACCAAGTCAAACTCAAAACGAGCAGAAATTAACATGGGTAGGGCTCAAAACCCCTATGCCTTCCGAAGGCCAGAACATAATTTGCACTTTACTGAAAAAACATAAATGTTTTTACTTTCATAACTTTAAAAAATCAAATAATATTAACATTTTGATAACTAAATATTAGTGTATGTATATTCAACTGACAATTTACATTCATTTGTATTTTTTTTCAATAAAGTGCAAATTATATTCTGGTCTTGGAAGGACATAGGGGTTTTGAGCCCTATTCATGTTAATTTTTGCTCGTTTTGAGTTTGACTCGGTTATTTATTGTAATTTCTGTTCGTTTTGGGTTTCATTTATTTATCGATGCTGATTTGTGGTAGTTTCACGCTTGGTAGATTATTTGATTTTATTTTTGCTCATTTTTGGTCTAACGGTGTTCTTTACTTTTCTTTGAAAAAGTTATTGCGTGGAAAATTTTTTTTTAAATTAATTTCTGTTTGTTTTATATTGACCTAGTCTTTTCAGGGAAAAAGAAAATAATACTTTAAATCTTTTCATTTTTTTAAGACTTTATAGTTTGGCCTGCTATTTGTATAATGGAGAAAAATTTTCAGCAATTTTTAACAACATACACTCTTTTAAAAATCTGGACACAAATAGTAGTGTTTAATTTAGTTTCATACCTCCTCTAGTTGCCCCGAAAGTTTGTACATAATACCCTCAGTCGTTCCTGGGATACTGCTGAGGTGCCTTATTGGGAATTAGCATTAACACAGTGTATTTTGATTTAATGTTAAGGCAACATTTAGTTTTTAAACATCATGAGCAAATGGGAAGGTGGGTGTGGGAGTTTAATTAGTTGCCCTCTAATCACTTTCGACTATTAAAAAGGGCATTAGTCATTTCTATTTTCAATCAAATGAACCCTTTTCTAAGTTCCTACGACAACTCCCTCGATACGCAGTGCCCTGGTCTAAACAAAAATAATAATAATAATAATACATTGTGCCCAGATCTATCTTTACTATAAAAATGTCAAGCATTCTAATCACTTTCGACAATTAAAAAGGGCACTAGCCCTTTCAATTTCCAATCGAATGAGCCCTTTTTGAGTTTCTAAGACAACGGTTTCTATTAGCACCTTATATGCCCCCAGGGCATAACTTACAACCCTTGCCCTAAGGGCTGTGAGGGAGTTGTCATCCTCACAGACCTAATTTCCAGAACTTCCAACTACGTTAATCAAAACGTCTATCTCAAAATTTTGATTGGATGTGTTTGGGGAAATGGTGGGTTTGAGAGGGGGGTTAGTTGCCCTTCAATCACTTTCGACTATTAAAAAGGGCACTAGCCCTTTCAATTTCAAATCAAATGATCCCTTTTGAAGTTTCTACGACAAAGCTTTCTATAAAAGCCCTACATGCCCCCAGGACATAACTTACAACCTTTGCCCTGAGGGTTGTGGGGGGGGGTCATCCTCAAAGACCTAATTCCCAGAAGTTTCAACTACGTTGAACAAAATGAATATCTGAAAATTTTGATTGGTCGTGTTTGGGAAAATGGTGGGCGTGAGAGGAGTGTTAGTCGCTCTTCAATCACTTTCGACTATTAAAACGAGCTTTACCAGTTTCAATTTCAAATCGAATGAACCCTTTTTGAAGTTTCTACGACAACTCTTTCTATAAAAACCTCATATGCCCCCAGGGCATAACTTACAACTTGCCTTTAGGGCTGTCGGGAGGTTTGTCATTCACAAAGACATAGTTTCCAGAACTTTCAACTACGTTGAAAAAAATGTCTATCCCAAAATTTTGATTGTATGTATATGGGGAATGTTGGGCGTGAGAAGTGGGTTATTTGTCCTCCAGTTACTGTCAAATATTAAAAACGGCACTAGCCATTTCAGTTCCAATTGAATAAGCCCTTTTTGAAGTTTCTACAACAACGTTTTCCATAATAATCTTATATGACCCCAGGCCATAACTTACAACCCTTGCCCTGAGGGCTGTATGGGGGGAGGGGGGTTTGTCATCCTTAAAGACCTAATTTCCAAAACTTTCAACTACATTGAACAAAATGGCTATCTATAAATTTTGATTGGATGTGTTTGGGGAAAAGTTGGGCGTGAGAGGGGGTTAGTTTCCCTCTAATTACTATCCACTATATAAAAAGGCACTACATCTTTGAACTGCCAATCAAATGCACCTTTTGTTAAGTTTCCACGAAGAAACGTTATATAAAAAACTTATATACCCCCAGGGCATAACTTTTAACCCATTCCCCGAGGGCTCTGAGGGGGAGGGGTTGTCATCCTCAAAGACCTAATTTCCAGAACTTACAACTACGTTGAACAAAATGGCTATCTCAAAATTTCGATTGAATGTGTTTGGATAAATGGTGGGCGTGAGAGGGGGGTTAGTTGCCCTCCAAACACTTTCGACTATTAAAAATGGCACTAGTCCTATGAATTTCCAAATCGAACAAGCCCTTTTTCAAGTTTCTACAATAAAGCTTTCAATGAAGACCTTTTATGCCCCCCAGGGCATAACTTTAACTTGCCTTGAGGGCTGTCGGGAGGTTTGTCATTCACAAAGACATAGTTTCCAGAACTTTCAACTACGTAGAAAAAATGGCTATCTCAAAATTTTGATTGTATGTGTTTGGGGAAAAGGTGAGCGTAAGAGGGGGGTTAGTTGCCCTCCAATTACTATCAACTATTAAAAAGGGCACTAGCCATTTCAATTTCCAATTGATTAAGCCCTTTTTGAAGTTTCTACGACAACGCTTTCTATAAAAATCTTATATGACCCCCGGGCATAACTTACAACCCTGGCCCTGAGGGCTGTATGGGGGGGGGGGGGTTTGTCATCCTTAAAGACCTAATTTCCAAAACTTTCAACTACATTGAACAAAATGGCTATTTAAAATTTTGATTGTATGTATGTGGAAAAATGTTGGATGATAGAGGGGCACTGGTTTCCCTCCAATTACTGTTCTCTATTACGAACGGCACTACCCCTTACAACTACCAATCGTATGCAACCTTTTTTAAGTTTCAACGAAAAAATTTTCAATAAAAACCTTATATACCCCCAGGGCATAACTTGTAATCCTTACCCTGAGGGCTCTGAGGGAGAGGGGTTGTCATCCTCAAAGACCTAATTTCCAGAACTTACAACTACGTTGAACAAAATGGCTATCTCAAAATTTTGATTGGATCTGTTTGGATAAATGGTGGGCGTGAGAGGGGGGTTAGTTGCCCTCCAAACACTTTCGACTATTAAAAATGGCACTAGTCCTTTGAATTTACAATCGAACAAGCCCCTTTTCAAGTTTCTACAATAAAGCTTTCACTGAAGACCTTTTATGCCCCCAGGGCATAACTTATAACCCTTGCCCTGAAGACTGTGGGGGAGTGTCCTGCTCAAAGGTATAATTTCCAGAATTTTCAACTACGTTGAACAAAATGGCTATCTCAAAATTTTGATTGGATGTGTTTGGGAAAATGGTGGGCGTGATGCATTCCAATCACTTTTGACTATTAAAAAGGGCAATAGCGATTTCAATTTCCAATCAAATGAGCCCTTTTTGAAGTTTCAACAACAAGGCTTTCTATAAAAACCTTATATGCCCCCAGGGCATAACTTAACACCCTTGCCCTGAGGAGTGTGGGGGGGGGGGGCTGTCATCCTCAAAGACCTAATTTCTAGAACTTTCAACTGCGTTGAAAAAAAATGGCTATCTCAAAATTTTGATTGGATGTGTTTGGGGACAAGGGGGGCGTGAGAGGGGGGTTAGTTACCCTCAAAACACTTTCGGCTATTAAAAAGGGCACTAGCCCTTTGAATTTCCAATCGAATGAGCCTTTTTTGAAGTTTCTGCGACAACACTTTCTATAAAAATCTGATATGCCCCCAGGGCATAACTTACAACCCTTGCCCTGAGGGCTGTGGGTGACTGTCCTCCTCAAAACTTAATTCCTATCTGGAAATCAACTACGCTGAACAAAGTGGCTACCTAAAAATTTTGATTGGATGTGTTTCGGGAAACGGTGGGCGTGGAAGGGGTGTTAGTTGCCTTCCGATCACTTTCGACTATTAAAAAGGGCACAAGCCACTCCAATTTCCAATTGAATGAGCCCTTTTCGAAGTTTCTACGACAACTTCGATACAAAGTGCCCTGGTCTAAAGGTAAAAAATAATAAATAATACATTGTGCCAACATCGTTCTTATATGCCCCCAGAGCATAACTTAAAACCCTTGCCCTAAGGGCTCTGGGTGAGTGTCCTCCTCAAAAACATAATTTATATCTGGAAATCAATTACGCTGAATAAAATGGCTATCTCACAATTTTGATTGGATGTGTTTGGGGAAATGGTGGGCGTGGAAGGGGTGTTAGTTGCCATGCAATCACTTTCGAATATTAAACAGGGCACTAGCGGTTCAAATTTTCGATCGACTGGGCCCTTTTCTAAGTTTCTACGACAACTCCTTCGATACAAAGTGCCCTGGTATGGAAAAAAAATAATACATTGTGCCAACGTCGTTCTTAACTTAGGCAGCGCGATTGCGCTGCCTATGAGTTGTGTTAACATATTTTTATACAGTTTGTCGTTTCTCGTTACAATAAATGCCAGTATTCAAATTTATTTGTAAGAAATTATGAACGACAGAGTTACATTAGAAGATGGTTTAATGTCGAAAATATATCCACGGATCTTGACGCCAAGCTACATAATAGGATGTCCGAAGTACAGCCCATCGTAATCCATTGATGGAGTTCGCAAAAGGCGTGGAATTGCCATACCGAAAACAAATGTTTATTAAATAGAAAATGACAAGTTTTTTCAACTGAAAATGAGGAGCAACATTAAAACTTAAAATGAACAGAAACTATTCCGTATATTAGAGGGGCTGCCTCGAACTAAGTCTTCGCTCTTTACCTTAAAGTTTTTTGGTGCTTTAAACAGGTTTTTTTTGTTTCAATTCAAGCGCCTGTGTGTTTCAGCAGTCGTTCTTAAAGAATCAGGACAAAAAGTAAAACTTTGGCGTAAAGAACGAGTGTTGAGGAAGGGGTAGCCCCTCTCATGTACGGAATATTTTCTGTTCATTTCAAATTTTAATGTTACTTCTTACTTGCAGTAGAAAAAAAAACTTGGTTTTATTTAATATCTGATCGTTTTTCAAATCACGCGGGTAAATTCCCCCCCCCCCCCCTTCCCGATGAAAATTCTTCCTACGAAAAATTCCTGCCGCGGAAAATTTTTCCACGAAAAATTCCCCCTTGAAAATTCTCTTTATTTTCAGTTAATTTTTTTAATTTAATTCATCTTATGTGGACTTGGACCACATGACTTTTCAGGAACGAATGCGCCACCGTGCGAGTTTACTTTCTCTGCTACTAGGTAGGCAAACATGCAGTTTTCTTCTGGGTGATCTTTCTTCTGGGAAAAAACTGAAAAACTCCACGTTTTTGTTGATGAGAGCTTGGAATCTCTGATATGCCGAACCTGATGGTGTAATTTTCATCCATATCTCTTGACTTTTTGGGAGAGTTCCCCCCTTTGTCGAAAATCAGGCATATTTTCTCAGGCTCGTAGTATTGACAGGTAAAATTAAAATTAATGGATTTAAAGTGTATGGAATCAGCATTAAAAAAAAACAATTCTTTTTATGTATTAAAACTCGTCAATTCCTTTTTTACAGATTTGGTTACTATTGGGCCAACTTGCTGCTTATTTACAGTTCGGTACAACGAAATATTTGACTATGGTCCTAATTGCACGTTTTGTATATGTAATACACAAAACACAGCGCTGCACATATCAGATGTGCAGTTCTAGATCTTGTAATTTTTGCATATTTCCCCTTATTAGAAAGAAATATACAATTATTTATATTATATTCAACTATACTATATTTATATTTAATTTATGTTCAAGTTATTATGAGGGACAAGGCCCTTATGTCAGCCTTTTCTAGTTTAACGTCGTAAGCGCTTAAACAGCCCAGATGCGTTTTGTTACACATGTTGTCCTTATACTAATCCCAGGTAAAGACTAACATACGTACATCTTTAACGTACACCTTCTCTTGCCCATTCTACAGAGATCAAGATAAAATATGGGTACCTTCCAATGTATGCCGAGGGTTGCCACCAAGGTTACGTTCGTACTATTTTTGGTACGTTTTAAATAAAACGGTAAGTTTTACGTTATGGTCCTAAAAATGTTACATTTTTGTTACGTTTTTGAATTTATGTTACAATTATGTTACGCTTTTGAATAATGAGGAAGTTTCTCTGTGTAATCTATTTTTTCCCCCTTGAAAAAATCCACTGTTCCCATTTTAATTAAACTAACATGAGTATCGGCATTTTTTCACATCGCGCTCGTTCTATCTTATCAAGTAATCACTCGGTTTTTAGAATGAGAGAACACCCACTTTCCTTACTCGTATAGTAAGTTAAGATAACATTCTCTCTCATAAGCATATGATTATCATATGTTTAGTGACAAGTGACAATAGTCAGTTAGTCACCTCACTAACTTTCAATTTCATCAGTTGACGCTGAATCTTGTTCCGTCAACAGGCATACTAAAATTATATGGAGAAGGAGCTAGTTTCATTAGTTAATGCTAATGAAATAAAACAAAATCTGATGAAAATATAAAAATTTAGAACCAAATTTGGGCTATATATTTGCACATTAGGGGGGGGGGGTAAAGCAAAGTATATATTAAATACGTAACCTAATCTAGGTACTTCCCACCCCAAACCCCAAAAAACAATAGTTTAAATATTGCAAACGCAATGAGAAACCAGGCTTTGTGATCGAATTCTCTACTGACTGATACCCGTTTGACTAGTTTCCTTTAGCATCTATCTTGCGTGAGTATCAGCTAATTGACTAGTACCGATGATATATGTATTATTCTTTCCGTAAAAACCTCACCCCCTCCTTCTGATTATTTTGACATAATATCAGGTTATATACAAAAGTTGCTCTTTATATACGGGATTATAAACAGCTGGTATTGACAAAATATATGAAACTGTAAAAATGAGCCATTTTTTGGTTATATCTAAGCATTGACGAGGGGGTGGGTTAGTTGAGCCGGAATTTTCGATTTTATGCTAAAGCTTTTCCAAATATTGTGGTCACTTTTTGGACATTATACCCCCCTCCCCATCGGCGGTCCCATATATAACTATAAATACATTTAATCGTTGTGGCAAATCTTGCGATGACATTTTTTCCTGTTAAAATTTTTCGTGTTGTTTCATATTGTAAATTAAAAATTTTATTGGTTGATTTTTTTTTAATATATTCCCAGGGACAAATTCTAGATAAACAGGGGGGTGGGTGTATTTTAAGAAAAGGGGCCAAGATGTTTTGAAACAGTATAAAATAAATAGTTCAATTGTACAATTTATGCATTTAACATTTGTTCTTCAGAAAAGGACAATCACTAAATATTTGGCTTTAGAAAACGACAACTAGAGAAATGCCCATTTTTATGAAGAAGATAACAGTCTTGTATCTGTATAGGGTAGGCTTACAGTTTACTTAAAAACTGATTCATAGGGACCACGCAGGCCAGACTGGGACCCCAACCCCCTGAAAACGTAAATTTCTCGGCATTTCTTTATTAAATTATAGGTTTTTTACTATCCCTCTTAATTTTCTTAATTAAATTATTTCCAGTTCATTTTTATTAACTCACTGATCTTTTTGTTCCATCTTCCTTTTATTTCTTTGTCACACAATTTTTTTTTAATTTGTGAACTATTTTTCAACCACTTTCGAATGTTCAGTTACTTCCCACTTTTATCAGTATAGCACAACGGTAAGAGCACATCCCGAGGCTGTGTTAACTTAGGTTGTAGTCTTGGATGAGACATTATATTCTTTTTAAATTGGAAAACTAAAATTTTCAAAATATTAAGTATAAGTGAAAATTTGGGGCAAAAAATCGATTCGTTTTTGTATAGTTTGATCTTTTTTTATTTGTATTCCTCAACTCAACGACTTTTTCCGTTTATGCATTTAAAACCTAGATAAATTTGGTGGTTATGTTATGTAAAACCCAATGCTTTTTGTGTCCCTCATGTTCGCTTATATTCATATATTCTTGAGAAAAAAAAATAATTATCTACTTTTTAGTTCATTTTGAAAATGAGTTGATTTTTTTTATTGCTTGACATCCTCCCCTAAAAATTCTTTGTACGTACCTGGACTTGTGAGACCCATCAAAACAGCTTTAAGGTAACATTCTTGGGGTTGAAAAGTGTGAACTCTTCTTTTATTTCTGATTTTCTTTTGGTTGGGAGTTACGATTCAAATTACAAACGGAAAAATGCATATTATGCAAAATAACTGTTGTTTCGTACAGGAACTAATGACAACGATTGAGATAATTTTTGTTCGCTAAAATTAAAACAAAACAAAAACTCTGTCACTCGGAATTGCTTAAATCTTCATGTTCGAGCAATGTAAATTTGAAGCTAGAGGAGGTGAGACTGAGACTGAGCCAATCTAAAATATTAAACAGGAAGGGAACGATTAAAATGATTTTTTGGGTGTTTTTAAGAAGCTGGATTTATTAAGATCGTTTTCATTGAAATTTAACAATAACAAAAATCTAGTTGGTTTTCTTCTATTCTTCAAAACTCTAAAGTGTGCTGTGTTTAATGATTTGCCTTTTATTTTGTATTTATTACTAATCAACTTTTGGTTTAAAACACCAATAATTGGTTTTAAACAACAACAACAAGATAAGCAAAATAGTAGCCTGGGGTTATATACACAAATCGGGGGAGGGGGTTGTCTTTCTGTTGTGCAGGTAAACTGGAAGCAGCACTTACAGTTGAATTAATAGGAATTTCCTGAAAGTAAAGAAGCCTGAATTGTTATTATTGTATACTTTTTAGGCACCCTTTAAAAGTTGGAGGGAAGATTTTTAATCAGGCAACAAACTATACAGGCAACAAATGTCCCATTTCCCCTTTAAGTACCGCTCTAGCGAAATTAAGGCACCCTGCCTTGAAAAGAGACTTTTATCAAAAGTTACGAAAAAGTTACGTTTTTAAGAGTTGGACGTTACGAAATTTTTGGTCTGGTGGCAACCCTGTGTATGCCAGCATCGGCGCCCATAAGCTGAATTCCAGGGGGGGCAAACTTCGTCTAATTGCTACTTTTAATGCTATATAATAGAAATCTCAGAACAAAAATATAAAAATAAGGCAGCATCATTCAGCCAGGGGAGGGGCAAGAGCCCCCCTTCCCCCCATATGGGCGCCCATGTATGCCAGCAGTGTGTCAAGCGTTGACACATATGGACAAAGGGACACGTGATAGATTTCAACTTGGTAAGGCTGTGATTTGGGGAGAGTCCAGAGCTCGCTCATGTGATTGCAACTTTTGTAGTGAATGCTACAAAGCATAGCAATAAAAGCAAACATTAAATTATAGTATGGTAGTTTACCATGTACTGTACACCTAGCGTCTCATAGAGCTCAGTTTTTAAACCATTGCCTTCTTTGGAAAACAGGAATAACAGAGTGGAGAAGATCGAAGTGATCCGAACCTTAAAGATTTTGGAACTGAAAATGATTCCGTTCAGTGGCACGAGTTGAATGACATGGCATGAGGTTTGGGACTATACAAAATATATGTCTTGCTAAAATGTAAAATGGCTCAATAGAACACAAGGGAAACTAAGACTGAAACGTGACTGAATAATGATTGTTCATTGATAGCGCAAAGCGAAGCTTGAAGTACGTCTTCCTTTATAATCAAAATTTATTGGGTACAGTTCAAAGCTAATAGACCATTAAGTTGAAGAATATGAAGACAAAAAGTGCGTGATTACTGCAACTTACTACTACTGACAACTCATCGTATCACGTGCCACCTGAGCCATCACCAAGTCGTCTGAAGTTACCATACCTGCACTAGCTCCACCCTCGTCCCAGTCTCTTTAGAGCTTCAGTCTATTCCCTCCCATAAAGTTTCAACTTTATTTAATGTTTCATTTTTCTTATAAACTCTTCAAACTCCATTCAAGAACGTTCTGTCATTATTTGCAATTTAGGAATATCAGTCACTGATTGCAATGAAGTCACTCACAGACCATTTGAAATTCACTCACAGATGAGACTCGAGTTTGCTCAAAATCCAGCTACGTGGATTTATGTCACTTGGTAAAACCTAGTTTAGAAAAGTAGAAGCTAAAGAAACGGCACTAGACGCCATAGTCCAAACTGGCGGTGCTGTAAATGGCCCAGTTTAACTGGCTCAGAATCCAGTTTCTAGCAGTACGATTTTCACCCCCTTTACCTAAAAAACCCACGACTTTTCATTGTTGGGATGGTAACAATCTGTAAAGTTGTGATAAAAAAATCTGTTACGTTTCATAGTAAGCCAGTGACAGTCGCAAACTTGCCGTGTTTGTCAACAGTCAGCACAACAGTTTTCCTTGGAGTAAAATTAACGGAAAATTTGTTACTGTTTGAACCAGATATATTTTTAAATACCAAAAAATATTTGCACTATCTGTCAAGAGAAAAGTAATCTGCTATCAACCAACTATAACCTGTATTACTGTATATATATATATATATATATATATAACTATACATATAACTATGAACTGCTGTGAAAGTACTGCCTAACTATACTAGCAGGCAAACAACAAAAGGCCAAATAATGAGAAACTATTCCAATACAGTGGATTTTTTTTCGTTTAATGAATATTTCGGCTCTATATCTAAAAGCCGTCATCAGCATGGTTGAGTTTTTCTTGAAGTGATGGCCCAAGAACTTTTTGATTTTCAAATTTAGGTTTAATAGTCAATTATTTTGTTGCAAGTCATGTTTATATTTATCTATGTTTCGCTGATGACGGCTCTTAGATAGAGCCTATAATTCCTCATTATTTTATTATTTGTTGTTTGTATTATGGAAAGCCAGTGTGGTCTTCGTCGTCATTAACTATACTACTGGCAGAAAAGTTAGCACGCCGAACTCAGAAGCCAAGGGTCGCTTGTTCAAGTCTCGGTGGTGGCTATTATTTGGTTATACTGGTGGCTATTAGGGGCGTTTCCCTGTAACACGAGCCAAATGTCCAACCAGCTTCAAATGAGTACCTAGAGAAGTCTAGGAGAAGGGTCAGATGATTTTTCCGCCACCAAGCATACCACTTCTGGCCGAGGGCAGATTATCAAGAGATTCGCATTTGCGCTATTCTAACCTCATTGGTCTATATGCGATTTTTTCTTGTGACTTTAACTATTGTTTTTCTGACCTGTAACCAACTATGCACTATGTCTTTTTGGGGAACCAAATTTTTTCATGCACTAATGAAAGCCCGAATATTTCGTCTCATACCCAGGAAATCAACCATTATCCAAAGGGGTTGGGTAGAAAAAGAGAGAAAAAGTTTAAAAAGTTAAACAAATAAGAACGCAATACAAGAAGATGTACAACACTAAACAAAAGAAAAAGAAAAAAATGAAAACATGTTATGATTTCCTAATTTGTGATAACTTTTGAATCTTTTTTTCTCTTTTTTTTTCATTGATAGAGGCTTCTGAACGTGAAGCTGAAATATTCGGACTTTTATTTGTGTATATTTTTTTTTCAATTTTAATGGTCTTCACTTAGTTTTACGCGTTAATACATTTTTATTTAATAACAATAATAAACTAGACAATAAACAATAAATAATAATAAATGATAATATAATAATAATAATAAATATAATATAATAATATAATAACAATAATAATATAACAATAAATAATAAACTATAATAAACTAGATTCTAAAGTCAGAGTGCAGGTTTTCAAAATTTGAATAATAAAAAAGGTTCTAAGGAATTTAGCCACGTCTTTACAACGATGTTATACAAGGGATGCGACTTTCTTCGTGAAATGCTTATCTATTAGTCCATTTTAGCAATGCATCGTTAAAACTATCCCATATAAGGCACAAGATTACGCGTTTTAAGAATACAAATAAGGTAATACAGCTTCAAGATACATAATAAAACCACGAACAGACTAACACTTCAGTATATACCAAAATACTGTTACAAAAAATCTAAATTGTCAGGTTAGCGTTTGACGACTCTAATAACAAAAAAGCAGCTGGTTAGGTCATGGCCATGGAGGTGGACATAGGGTAGCTGTCCCTTACACTAGACACATTAACAGAAAAAACATAAAAAAGGGAGACTACCTACTTTAGGTAATGATTTAGGGAAACAACCAGGTATTGCAGATCTATATTCCCTCCACTAAACATTCTGAACACCAATTTTTACAATTTATCGAGATTTATATGGTACAAATATGAAAAAAATGATCGGTTTCTCAGCTATATGGTAATGGGGCTAGTGAGAGATTCAACTCCGCGACTCATGTGGAGACCGAGGTCATGGTAAAAGGCCTATAGTCTTTGGGAAGTAAAAGTGTAAATATTTCAATAAAGGATAAGTAAAAAAGGATACATCTAGAGATTTGGAGCCCGTCCCCAATCGAATATTGCAAGACCAATAACATGGTCGACCTAAATGGAAATTTCTTTTTTGCAGATAATATTTCTTTTTGTATTTTGAGTGGCTGATTTTTGCTTACCACACGACTAGATATCCTGGCTACAAACAGGGACTCCACGAGGAGGGACTGGGCTTCGAGGGCAAATTTTCTGCACCCCGTTTTTAATCAATTACCCTACCAACCGATTTCTGCAATACCAGTGCAAATGAAGGTGACAGGTCAGAGCACCGGGTCTGGGTTTTGCCAGCATGATTGCATTTAAATAAAATGAAACTCCTTATTTTATCGCAGAAAATGCATTATCAGACTATAAAATGTAAAAACTAATTTCCAAACCCATTTTCAAATTTGTTCTGCTTAGCGCTATTTCTCCTTCCGTGCAGTGCCAACCAATGTGAAGTGTTTGATCATTGTAAAATATCCTGTAACAATATTTTTTTTTCTAGGACATTCATTCCTGACGTCCAAAGCCCGGTAGTTAGTTGCTGTCTTGCTTGTAGAAGAATAAGAGAATTATAACAAGATTTTTTAAAGAGTTTTATAAAAGCAAAACTGAGAATGATTCACCTTCTCGACCTCCACAGGCAGGAGGGCCACTAAGAAAGGGACAGTTTCCTAAACTATGTTTTATTCCATATTCCATTAGAATGGCTTTTGAGTCTTCAATGGGAAAGTGAACGCAAAACAGATATGTTTGTTTAAGAAAACACATGACAAGATAAGTTTGCTCTAAAATAAGATTAATAACTGATAATTATATATTATAGCTATTAAGCTATTATATTAAGATATTTATATTTTTTATGTGATATATTAATGGAATTTTGAGATAGCCATTTGTTCAAAAGCAGTCCAAAGATCACAGAGTAAGGCCTTTGGGGTTGACACAACCCCCCAGAGTCTGGAGGC
Source organism: Artemia sp. Qi Xiang Cuo (assembly GCF_049724085.1). Classification (NCBI taxonomy): domain Eukaryota; kingdom Metazoa; phylum Arthropoda; class Branchiopoda; order Anostraca; family Artemiidae; genus Artemia; species Artemia sp. Qi Xiang Cuo. The sequence goes on along the minus strand of NC_142796.1, from coordinate 76,891,024 downwards.
CAGGGTGGTGATTTATGCGTCGGGGGCATATAAGCATTTTACGGAAGGTGTGATTGTTTAAACTTTAGAGGAAGCTCATTTAATTTGAAAAGTATAGTTCTAGTTCCCTTTTAAGAGTCAAAATTAATGTAGGGCAGCTACCTCCCCTCCCCCACCTCCCTCACAACCTGTTTTCTTCAAACGGATCCAATCAAAATTGTGAGATAGCCATTTTGTTCACAATAGTCCAAAGAGCACACAGAGCAAGTTTTTCAAAGAAAAGTAAAGAGCTCCATTAAGCCAAGAATGGGCAAAAATAAAGTCAAATAATCTTCCAAGCGTAAAACTACCACAAATCACTATCAATAAATAAATGAAACTCAAAACGAACAGAAATTAAAATAAATAGCCGAGCCAAACTCAAAACGAGCAAAAATTAACATGAGTAGGGCTGATAACCCCCATGCCTTCTCAAGGCAAGAATCCAATTTGCGCTTTACTAAAAACAAAATACGTTCGAAATGTTTTCACTTTTCTCACTTTCATAAATAAGAAAATTATCAAAACTTTAAGGAATAAAGTTTTGAATAAGGAAATCAGTATATGTCAACTAAACTGACAATCCACGGTAATTTTTTTTATGAAAGTAAGAAAAGTGAAAACATTTCAAACACATTTTGTTTTCAGTAAAGCACAAATTGTGTTCTGGTCTTGAGAAGGTATTGGGGTTATCAGCTCTACTCTACTCATGTTAATTTTTACTCGTTTTGAATTTGACTCGGCTATGCATTGTAATTAATTAAAAAAACTTTTTCCACAAAATAAGTTTTTCAAAGAAAAGTAAAGAACTCCATTAAACAAAAAATGAGCAAAAATAAAGTCAAATATTCTACCAAGCGTGAAACTACAACAAATCAGCATCGATAAAGAAATTAAACCCAAAACGAACATAAATTAAAATAAAAAAAAAAACGAGTCAAACTCAAAACGAGCAAAAATTAACATAAGTTGGGCTCAAAACCCCTATGCCTTTCCTAGGCCAGAACAAAATTTGCACTTTACTGAAAAAAATATAAATGTTTTCACTTTTATAACTTTAATAAATCAAATAATATTAACATTTTGTATTTTTTTCAGTAAGATGCAAATTTTGTTCTGGTCGAAAGACTATTAAAAAAGGCACTAGCCACTCCAATTTCTAATCAAATGAACCCTTTTCGAAGTTTCTACGAACTTTGACATCGTTCTTTACTTAGACAGTGCTATTGCACTACATATGATTTCTGTTTGTTTTGATTTTTATATATTTATTGGTTGTGATTTGTGGTAGTCTTATGCTTGGAAAATTGTTTGACTTCATTTCTGTTCATTTTTGGCTTAATAGAGATCTTTAATTTTCTTTGAAAAGCTTGCTTTGTGGAAAAAGTTTTTAAATTAATTTGTTCAAAGGATAACCCAACAAAAAGTGGGCTTCATTCTTGCATTTATTGAAGTCTGATTGTGAGAAACCCCCTCCAAGAAAGCAATTAAGAAATTGATGAAGTCTTTTATGAAGTCTGATTGTGAAAGACTCCCTCCAAGAACAAAGTTAAGAAACGGACTTCTGACAACCTCAATACAACTAGTAAAAACAGTAAATTCCACGTCCAAGATGCGTAAGGCTGATCTGGTCAAGAAATTCAGTCCACCACCATCCTCCGAGATGTTGTCTACACAAGCAGATTATAGTGCCGTACTATACCCTGTGAGTATTGTTGCCAATGCAGTACGATCATAGCGTTTTTCATAAAATTTGTAGAGTGATACATACCGAAAGAGGATGGTGGTAAATTTTATCCCAACTATCTACCAATCCCCGAATTTTCAACCGCCTTCTTATCCCCTCCCAATCTTATAGCAGAAAGGACAGGTGTAAACTTTTGAATGTAAGTCTTAGAGCGGGAAACATGCCACCTAATTTTAATGCAACGTGGGTCAGTTTTATCTTGTAATTAAATAAAAAAAACAAGTTTTTTAAACTGAAAGTAAGGAGCGACATTAAAACTTAAAACGAACAGAAATTATTCCGTATATGAAAGGGGCTGTCCCCTCCTTACCGCCTCGCTCTTTACGCTAAAGTTTTTTCTTGTTTAACATAAATAAAGTTGTGACAAAGTCAAACTTTAGCGTAAAGAGCGAGGCGTTGAGGAGGGGACCACCCCTTTCATATACGGAATAATTTCTGTTCGTTTTAAATTTTAATGGCGCTCCTTACTTTCAGTTTAAAAAACTTGTTTTTTTATTTAATTTCTGATCGTTTTTTAGTTAATGCAGCTTTTATTTTGGCTCACCGTCATTGAATAAGTAAACAAAATTTGCATAAAAATTTTACTTTTCTTTTGCTAAATGGCTGTCTCTAAATTTGGTTCTGACGTAGTTTACAAATTAACTTACGTAACGAACTTCTATATTCGTATATTTTTCTTCTGGCAAAAAATAAAAAGTTGCAGATTTTTGCAGATATGAGCTTGAAATCTATGTAATAGGGTTTTCTGATACGCTGAATCTGATGGTTTGATTTTCAGTAAAATTCTTTCACTTGTAGGGGATTTTTCCCCCCTCTTTAAAACATCAGGTAAATTTTCTCAGGCTCGTAGCCTTTGATGAGTAATACTAAACTTAATAAGATTTATATATTTAGAATCAGCATTATAAGCCCATTCTTTTGATACATTTATTGACATCAAAATTCCGTTTTTAAAAGTCTCGATTACTGTTGAGCCGTATCGCTTGTTTTTTTTTTTATTGTTTTTTTTTATTACGTATATGAGGGGGTTCTCCCCTTAGTCAATACCACGCTCTTTACGTTAAAAGTTAAAATTTTGTTTAATTCACAAACCCCTGAATAACAAAGACCGTTTAATTAGAATAGATAGCTCTTTTGAAAGCACTAAAAAAAAAACTGTAGCGTAAAGAGCGAGGTATTGACTTGGGGGCGAACCCCCTCAGGAAAAAACTTGTTTTTTTTAATTTAATTTCTGACCATTTTTTAGATAATGCTTGGAAATCCGGCGCCCCCTTCATAGAAATGTCCCTTACCCCAAAGAAACATCCTCCACGGAAAGATTCTCCCGAGTAACCCCCACCTACAGCCCCCTCTCCAGAAAAAAATCCTTCCTGAAAATGTCTGTATACTTCCCAATAACCAATACAATATGTAAGCAATGGGCAAAGTTCATAACTTGCAGCCCTTCCCTTGGGAACTGTGGGGGATTAAGTCAACCTAAAAGACACATTTATTATATTTTCGACTATGCTGAAAACACTGGCTATCTCAAAATTTTAATTGGGTGACTTTGGGAAAAAAATGAGCGTGGGAGGGGGCCTAGTTGCGCTCTATTTTTTTGGTCACTTAAAAAGGGCACTAGAACTTTTAATTTCCGTTCCAATGAGCCCTCCTACGATATTCTAGGACCACTGGGTCAATACGATTACCCCTGGAAAAAAAAAAAAAAAAAAAACACGCATCCGTGATCTTTCTTCTGGCAAAAAAAATTGGAAAATTCCACATTTTTGTAGATAGGAGCTTGAAACCTCTACAGTAGGGTTCTCTGATACGCTGAATATGATGTTCTGGTTTTCATTAAGGTTCTATATATTTTAGGGGGTCTTTCCCTCTTTTTTCGAAAATCAGCCAAATATTCTCAGGCGCGTAACTTTTGATGGGTAAGATTAAACTTGATGAAACTTATATATTTGAAATCAGAATTAAAATCTGATTATTTTGATGTATCTATTGGTATCAAAATTCCGTTCTTTAGAGTTTCGGTTACCATTGAGCAGGGTCGATCCTTACTTACAGTTCGTTACCACGAATTGTTTGATCTAAGTTGGAATCTAGAGCCCAAAGTGGGACCCTGGTTTGTGGAATTTATGATGATTTTTCCTTGAAATGGGAATTAGAAAAACTAGGTAACGTCTTTCTAAGAACCTTGGAAACCATTTATATATGGATTTCTGAAGTGCTTAGTTAGTTCTTCTTGTGCAGTACTTCTGTAAAGTTCTTCTATTGTGTTTGTTTTCAAACCATGTACGAGCGTATATAGACTTTCGAGGGAATCAGTATATGTATATTAAACTGACAATTCACATTCATTTGTATTTTTTTCAGTAAGGTGCAAATTTTGTCCTGGTCGAAAGACTATTAAAAAAGGCACTAGCCACTCCAATTTCTAATCAAATGAACCCTTTTCGAAGTTTCTACGAACTTTGACATCGGTCTTTACTTAGGCAGCGCTATTGCACTGAATATGATTTCTGTTCGTTTTGAGTTTCATTTATTTATTGATAGTGATTGTGGTATTTTTGCGTTTGGGAAATTATTTGACTTTATTTCTGCCCATTTTTGGTTTAATGGAGCTCTTTACTTTTCTTTGAAAAACTTGCTTTGTGGAAAAAGTTTTTAAATTAATTTCTTCCAAGGATAACCCAACAAAAAGCGGGCTTCATTCTTGCATTTATTGAAGTCTGATTGTGAGAAACCCCCTCCAAGAAAGCAATTAAGGAATTGATGAAGTCTTTTATGAAGTCTGATTGTGAAAGACCCCCTCCAAGAACAAAGTTAAGAAACGGACTTCTGACAACCTCAATACAACTAGTAAAAACAGTAAATTCCACGTCCAAAGATGCGTAAGGCTGATCTGGTCGAGAAATTCAGTCCACCACCATCCTCCGAGATGTTGTCTACACAAGCAGATTATAGTACCGTACTATACCCTGTGAGTATTGTTGCCAATGCAATACGATCATAGCGTTTTTCATAAAATTTGTAGAGTGATACATACCCAAAGAGGATGGTGGTAAATTTTATCCCAACTATCTACCGCTCCCCGCATTTTCAACCCCCTTCTTATCCCCTCCCAATCTTATAGCAGAAAGGACAGGTCTAAACTTTTGAATTTAAGTCTTAGAGCGGGAAACATGCCACCTAATTTTAATGCAACGTGGGTCAGTTTTATCTTGTAATTAAATAAAAAAAAACAAGTTTTTTAAACTGAAAGTAAGGAGCGACATTAAAACTTAAAATGAACAGACATTATTCCGTATATGAAAGGGGCTGTCCCCTCCTCAACGCCTCGCTCTTTACGCTAAAGTTTTTTTATTGTTTAACAAAAATAGAGTTGTGAGAAAGTAAAACTTTAGCGTAAAGAGCGAGGCGTTGAGGAGGGGACAGCCCTTTTCATATACAGAATAATTTCTGTTCGTTTTAAGTTTTAATGTCACTCCTTACTTTCAGTTTAAAAAACTTGTTTTTTTATTTAATTTTTGATCGTTTTTTAGTTAATGCAGCTTTTATTTTGGCTCACCGTTATTGAATAAGTAAACAAAATTTGCATAAATATTTACTGTTCTTTTGCTAAATGGCTGTCTCTAAATTTCGTTCTGACGTAATTTACAAATTAACTTACGTAATGAACTTCTATATTCGTATATTTTTCTTCTGGTAAAAAATAAGAAGTTGCAGATTTTTGCAGATATGAGCTTGAAAATTATGTAATAGGGATTTCTGATACGCTGAATCTGACGGCATGATTTTTATTAAAATTCTTTCACTTGTAGGGGATCTTTCCCCCCTCTTTAAAAAATCAGGTAAATTTTCTCAGGCTCGTAGCATTTGATGAGTAATACTAAACTTAATAAAATTTATATATTTAGAATCAGCATTATAAGCCCATTCTTTTGATACATTTATTGACATCAAAATTCCGTTTTTAAAAGTTTTGATTATTGTTGAGCCGTATTGCTTGTTTTTTTATTTATTTTTTTTATTACGTACATGTTATTACGTATATGAGGGGGTTCTCCCCTTAGTCAAAACCACGCTCTTTACATTAAAAGTTAAAATTTTGTTTAATTCACAAACCCCTGAATCACAAAGGCCGTTAAATTAGATTAGATAGCTCTTTTGAAAGCACTAAAAAAAAAACTGTAGCGTAAAGACTTGTGATTTAAGTTTCTGCATTAAACAATTCTGGCAAAAGGCCCCAATGAAGCTCGAGCGGCTGAGTTTTTCCACCCCCTTATTCCACTTTCATATCCGGAATTACTAAGAATAAGTTCGATTATTTACTGTAATATAAAACAATTGATCCGTTTCTCAACTCGGCATCCTATCTTCCACGCTGGCAGATTTCTCCACCCCCTTCCTAGAAATAAAAGGTCACTGACCCATGTTTGGCAAAAAAGAAACCCAAGAAATCTTATGATGTAACGAATGCAGGACTCATAAAAGAACGCGATTATATAATGATGATGTATCATAATAATATCCAATAACTATAAACTTGTAAATGAGAAATATTTTAATTTTCTTAAATAAAACAAAGCTTCAAACTTTGGCTTATCTTGACATAGCATTGACATATCGTTTGATCTAGATCTTTTTTTCAATATCAATATTGAAAAAAAGCCTTGATTATCAATAAAATATTTTTACAACTCAGAAAGTCTGAAAAGTTAATGTATGATAATTGTCTAAAATTTTACCATTTAAATACTGTTCCTTTGTTGTTTATTTGAGTTCAATGCAATATTCAAAAGAGAGGTTAGGGTGGTTTGAACCCCCTTCCCCCCAAAATTTTTTTGACTCGTAAAATGTAATAAAAATGCATTAAAACGCATTTTTTATGCGTTTTTTACATTTTTTTTTGTAAAGCCCCCCCAGAAAAAAAAATTATAGATAAGGCCCTGTTTTAGTTACGCGTCTATCAAATTGTTTAAAAAACGTATTTATTTATTATTTCTATTTCTTTAGCAAAATCCAATACACCATCAATTATTAGGTGATATGCCGCTTGCCATTGCGACACCCTTAATCAAACAGTTCAGGGTAACGAACTGTAAATAAGGAGTGACTCGGCTCAAAAGTAACAGAAACTCTTAAAACGGAATTTTGATATCAACAGATAAATCAAAAGAGTGAAGATCACACCATCAGATTCAAGCTATCAGAGAATCCTACTATAGAAGTTTCAAGCTCCCATATACAAAAATGTGGAATTTTACACTTTTTGCCAGAAGAAAGATCACGGATGCGTGTTTATTCTTTTTTTTTTCCAGGTGTCATCATTTCGAAATAAAAGTCCCAGAAGATCGAAAGAGGGTGCATTCGAACGGAAATGAAAGTTCTAGGGCCCTTTTTAAGAGACCAAAAAGATTGGAGGGCAACTTGCACCCCACGCCCCTTTCCCCCTATAGTTATCCAATCAAAATTTCGATATAGTCGTTTTATTAACCATACCTGAAAGATCCAATAACTTAGCCTTAAGGGGTAACATGACCCCCCACAGTTTAAGGGGAGAGGCCTGTAAGTTATGAAATTTGCCCACGGTTTACGTATAGTATTTGTTACCAGAAGTAAATAGACATTTTTCGGGGGGGGGGGGAGGGGCATTTTGTGCTTGGGGTGGGTTTCCATTAGAAAAATTTCCAGGGTGTGAACTTTCCAGGAAAATTTTACACTGGGGGGATTTGAAATAATTCCAATAGGAAACTCTTTTTATTGGTCTTATTTCATCTATATCAACTGAATCTTGCAAGTGTAGATATTCTAGGAAAATTATCCGGGGGATATTTTCAGCTTATTTGGATTTCCGAAAAATAATGCCACGGAAGTGGGAATTCCCGGAGTGATCGAGAAAACGATTAGAAATTAAAGTCTTTTTCAAATGAAAGTATGCCAAGGAGAATTTTTCAGGCTGAATCATCTGCAAGAAATTTTGTAAAGGTGGGGTTCAATGAGTTTGAAACTCTCCAGAGGGAATTTTACGAGGGGAGTATATTTTAAGTGGGAGGAAATTTCCACAGGGGAGTTTCCTGTGAGCAGGGCCGGATTAAAACCTTTGACGCTTCTAGGCCCAAGCATTTTTACCGCTCCGTTTTTGCGAGATTTTTGGGCAATCCCTAAACTTGGGAGTTAGTGGAAACACTGAACAAAACGCAACTGATAAGCCAAAGGTAATGAAAGAGAGAGGTGGTATCGAACTCTCAGCTGTCATTCTTGGGAGACATCTGACAGTTTATCAGTGGCCACGGAATTCCTGTGTTATTTCCAAATCACTTTTCTGTGAATAGGCAGCGCGGCAGTCTAGTTTTTGTTAAGAAAAAAATCACTTAGTGATAATTTATTGCACCCCATGCATTGTGCCCCCCCCCCCTATGCCCAGACCTAGTGGGTCTGTCGGTAAATCCTAGCCTATCCATAAGGAGGGGAGCATTTTTCTTGGAGGGTGAGCCATACGTACTGGCATTATTTCAGAAACAATAAGAAACTAAATAAAAAAAAGTTTTTTAACTGAAAATAAGGAGCATTATTAAAACTAAACCGAACAGAAATTATTCCGTATGTGAAGGGGTTGACCCCCCCCCCTCTATCCTCAATACCGTACTCCTTACGCTAAAGTTTGACTGTTTGTCCCAATGTTTAAGAACGGCTGCTGAAACACAAGGGCCGTTTTAATTAGAATAGGAAGCTTTTTTAAAAGTGCTAAAAGTTTTAGCGTAAAGAGCACGGTATTGAGGAAGGGGGAAACCCCTTCATATACAGAATAATTTCTGTTCGTTTAGAGTTTTGACGGTGCTCCCTACTTTCAGTTAAAACAAACTCGTTTTTTTTTCAAATTTAATTCTGTTAAAAATGGTTTTAGCTCCTTTGAATTAGTTTAACAACGGTCTTTTGAAAATTATGCGTGAAGGAACGTGATCTAAATGTCAACCAACCATTGTGTTAAATATTCCTACTCAAGATACGTAAGTGATGTTGCAACCAGATGCTCTCGTCACATCGGTTCTGGCATAATTTATATGAAAATATCCATAAAAGTATCAGAGTCGGCACACTAGCATTGACTTAGTAAAGAGCAAAGTGTCTGTGATGACACGCTTTTTTCCTGCAACTTCCCATGGAAACAAAGGTCGTAGAAACTTGAAAGGGAGTTCATCCGATCAGAAATCGGAAGTTCTAGTGCCCTTTTTAAGGGTCTTTAGTGATAACTACTGAAGATAAAGTATGATCAGACTGGTATTTGCCTTCTTACATTATAATATTAAAAAATGAAATACTAAAATAAATTCTAAAAATATGTTTTTCAAAAAACTCGAAATGTCACTTGGCAATTTTTTAATCCATCAGGTTAATGTTCAGTAAAGTGCGAAAGTCACTCGCACCTTTATTTGGGTTTGAAGAGCGTAACATTCCTTGTCTTAATTTTGTAATTTGCCTGTTCATTTCAATTTTGCCCTGAGTATTTACTTTAATTTTTGTTCGTTTTAGATTTCACTTATTCTGATTCATCCACATTAATATCTGCTGTTTTAAGCTTGACTTAATATTCATTTTATTTCTGTTCGTTTTAGGTTTCATTTATTCATTCATAATAATTCTTTATTTTTTAATTTTTAATACTTTAATTTTTACTTGAAAGGTTTCCTATAGGGTATTTCCCTTCCATGAGCTTACCAATTCAAGGTGCAATTACACGAGTGGGGGAGGGATTAGAGGGGGGGGGGGTCTCCTGAGGTTGATGGCATCACGAAACACGGAAAATAATACGCGAGCATACACCTTAGGCATCTGTCGACTATACAAAACATTTTTTGTTGAGCATCCCTCTACGGATCCGGATAATGTTAAAACTACACAAACTGCTCCGAGTACCATCGATGGTAAACAAAATGCCGTATAGCACTGCAGAAGAGATCCAACAGACTAGTAATTGCACATTTCTGTAGACATGGTACATTTACCATTTACTGAATTAAGAACCATTGGTATAAATATTAATCAGCATAACTGATAGATTATTTTTTTTAATCTGTGTGACATTTTTAACCTGCCATATTTGGCTTCTTGTTTCATAAAGACATGACTACTTCAACCACAACTTTGCGCTACAATTATCTTCAACGACTAAAAACGAAATAAAACACTTTACATAGCTTGTAACAACCAAATTAGCAAACTAAAAGAAGCTAACAGCTGTCAACGTCGATAAAAAATCGGCGAAAACAGAATGATGTATCGTTACAGAAATATGTCCATTCTACGCAAGGTGGATAAAAGATGATCCTTTTTGGGATGTTCTTCAGCAGCAAGGTTGCCAACTTGCACACTTTTCATGTGAAATGTACTCTTTTTTACCTTAGAGTGGATATGGAAGAGTTAAAATCCCTCTTTTTATGTGTCTGTTTTCATTCGCTTTAAACTTCAGCAGTTAAAAACTTCATCAGAAGTGCGTTTAACCCAAGGAACAGAGTTGCCAAGTTGCACACTTTCCGTGTGAAGTACACTCTTTTTTACCTCAGAGGGGAAGCACAAATTTTTTGACTTGCACTCATTTTGAGTAAAAATCTATCTTTTTCGGCTTTCATTTACACTCTTTTTGACGTCGGCAGTTGGCAACCTTGTTCAGCAGTCAGTGTTCAAGTGGTTTAGAGATTGTTTTAGAGAGTTCAGTACTCCGTTAGAACCAAAACAACCAGCCACGGTTGGTGAATTTGATTATGGCAAGCAGTATTGAGAAGGAGGCAATGGACCTTTGTAGCCTGAGTCTCAACAAGTTTTGCGGGCCCACTCGTAATAATAACAATGGTGTGGTTACGACAGATTGTCGTTCTCTTTTTTTTTTACAAAACTCTTCTCTCTGAGGTTCTGAGCCTGCCTCCAAGGTCAGGGCTTCAATTTTTCTAAGCCTATTAAGATTACACCTGTATGGCACCCTTGTCTTCACAAACACAGTTTACACCTCATCACTAATACGGTGGTTTAGGGCTAATCATAAAAACTACAAATGGTAGCCGGTCTCGAGATTTACTCGACAAAACAAACAACTTAATCTGAATTGAATCAAGGCTCAATTGACTCCTATCTCCACGAAAAAATAGCCCTTTTGGTCTATTAGGAGACATAACAACAGTTTCGCTTTGGTTAAGCACTGAAATATGCTTCAGTAATCATTACGAGCCTTTAGGTCGCAGGTCATGACAGATAGGTTTAGCTCTTCTAGCTATGCCATCTATCAAAGAGAAAATGAACCTTGGAGCAATTCAAATTAAGTCTTCAATCATTGGGATATCGCCTGCTGAGCCGACGTTTATCTAATTAGATGAAAATTCAGTAAAATATAGCACTTCACAACACTATGGTTTTAAGCGTGGCCTATATACTGCCGCAATCATTTATCTTGTCAGTAAATGGAATTTTGAAGTTTATAAAGTAACTTACTGGATTTTAAACTAATTTCTAGGGAAAAAAGGGGTATTATTGCCCAACTGTAAGATATTGACACTCAGACACGTGGCAAAGAACTTATTTTAAGGTGAAGGTACATTAACAAGGCAAAATATATATGAAACTTCGGGGAAATTGGAAAAAACTTTGAAATTTCAGGGGCCCTAAGGTCCTGTGCCTGGGTGTGCTGACACTTTTCACAACAAAAGGTGTTTTTATAAAATTTATTTCATAGGAACATAGTTCCACTAAACCCTAGAAAGATCCCCCACACCTAGATAAGTTCCACTTAAAATCGTCATATCTTGAAAAATTTAAAGCCAAACAAACCAACAATGAAGGAAAAATAAAGGAAAAAACTTTATGTTTTCTTGGGTCCGATGGTACTACCTTCGTACCTGCTGGCACCCTTCACAGCAAAGTCATTGCTTCATCGTCAACGCAATGAGTTTAATAGGGATATAGACCTGGTAAAACCTGGGAAGGACGCAAGGTATCTTAAAACAGCCATATTTTGAAAGATCTAAAGGCGAAGAGACCAAATAATAGTATTCGGAAGAAAAAAAAAACACGAATTTAGGCCAGAGAAATTCATATGAATGCCAATTCGGGACCATACGGGAGGACCCAGTTGCCCCTCTTCCAGGATTTTGAAAAATATCTTATTGGTGTTTTCATTAAAAGCAATAAAAATACAAGAAAAAAAATATAAAAAAATCCCCCCATTGATATGAATCGATGCCCCTTGATATTCACCAAAATTGCATCATGGATATTTTGCCGATACAACCAAATGGGCTTCCTCAGAACAAATGAAAAAAAGAATATAAGTACATGGAAAGAGCAAAAAAGAAAAAAAAGAACCTAATACAATTCAAAAGCAAACCGAAAAAGAATTTAAAACGAATTAAAACTGAAAGAAAACAGAGTAACTAAATTGAATTTAAACAAGCACCAGAATCTCTACCTATGAATAGTAAGTTGGTAAGTATCCACAGCTACCAGAAAATCACTAGAGCTATGAAAACAACCTCATTAGGTAATACAGCGGGTACCTGAAGCCAAGCAAGTATTTCTCGTGATATTTATGACAAATCTTATGCATCGTTTTGGTCAGTCTACCCTGTTTTGTCTCATGGCTGAGGGCTCGGAAATGTTTTTAAAGGGGAGGGGGTAGAGGATTTCAAATTATATGCTGGAGGGATAGGCACATGAAATTTCTCTTTTTGTCCTGACAATAGAGCAAATGCTACAGTTTTTTCATTTTTTGCGTAATCCGCGGGAGCTAGTCTACAATCCTACAAATTTTTTGGTTTTCTGACATTGCAGAAACGAAATACTAAACGATACATGTAATTATCTGAGTAATCTACGTTCATCGTACAGAAATTTTGCTACTTCTCAGACATACTTTACATCTTTCTCTCTATACAAAATACGGAGTTAAGAAAAACGGATCAAACGACTTTCACAGGCTAATTTTATTTTTCTGAAGTTTTCAATATAATCAAAGAGCCCCAACAATTATACAAACATTGGCTAAAAATATACCAAAAACAAACGACATTATGACCATGCATGGGTAGATGGCCAAAACGAAGACTAAACAAAAAAAGAAGCAAGATGAATTCTTTAATCACAATTTCGGAAATTTCTTTCCATTTACTTGAATAAAAAAGTAAAATAAAAAAAAAACTGTCAGACAATCTTGCAATAATGAAGATTCTCACAGAAAGTCAAATTTTTTCAGCCTTGAAGAGAAATTTCTTATGATTTGTTGTATATCTAATCCATCATGGAAAGATTTCCAGTCAGTTTTGAAGGATGACACCGCTCTGGATTTATGAGTGGCAAAGACAAGAAAAATGATCGGCAAGAAATTTTTCGCTTCGATTATAAAGACTAGAATTCCAAGAAAAAAAATTGCTTGCTTCCGAAGTTCTTTTTTAATCGTTCTGTTTTAGGTGGCGTCAACTAACAGTATATAGAAAGAAATTTTGACTCAAGATAGTTTCTTTGTGCTTAGCCTATAGCACAGCTTTTTGCACAAAAACTTAAACATACAAATATCATTTTTCTATAGCTATGCGCTGTACTACTAGATCTACCAGATATTAACCATTATTCATTTACTAGACTTCCAAAAATTAACGAAAAAAAACTACTAAAAGCTAACGCAAATGAGTGGTCCAATGTTATCTACCAGACTTCCAAGCATTGATAGGAAAAAAACTGATACAAACCAGCCATAATGAGGGTTTAATCAATCTTTGCAATGAAAGCAAACAGGTTTTAGCGTTTGTAAACAAGAATCCTGGAAAAGTGAATTTCAAGCTTCCTTGTCAGAGTATATGTATACGAACCAGTATTGAATCTCCAGGACTAGGTGATTGTCAAGTTATAACAAGGTAACGCACCTCAAGAGGTCTTCAAGAATTTAAAACGGTCTGGGGGTCAACTTAGGAGTGAGCTTATTTAGTTGCAGATATTGACTCTTCCCCTTCCTCTTATTCTTTCATGCATGATCACTGAAATCATGGATGATCACTGAGTGATTTGATGGAAATCACTAGGATTGCAAGAGAAAATTATGGGCTATTGAACTAAAATTTACAAATACTAATGCTTAATATAAATCAAAATTGGTAACTAATTATAAACAATTTTTCTTCTTTTTTTTAAACTTTTCTTTTTATTAAAAAAAAACTTTTCTTTATTTTCATGGAAAAAAGCAGGGTTGTCTAAAAACAGGAGTCCGTGTTACACTCGCCGACGGATCGCAGAAGTGGGAGGTCGTAAAAGCATATTGTATATGTTAATTACTTCCTATACAAACTTTAGAAACACTATAGAAGCCACGACGATGTAAAGACGACCCTGTGCAAAAAAAAAAAAAAAAAACAATGGAAACAACAATTCTGGAAGTAACAGGTAGAGATAGGGGTTGAGAATTCCTCTTACCTCAATGTAGTATCGAGGTCTTCCTATCGGTGGCATAGCTAGGGGCAAGGGGGTGGGGGCGACTGTCCCTGGGCGTAGCCTTTGAGGGGCCAAACTGAGTTTTTCTTTTAACTTATATTATAGTAGTTACGGTGGGAACGGGCACAAAAATTGACATTGTCCCTGGGCAATGGAAACACTAGCCCCACCTCTGCTTCCTACGATCAAGAATAGGCTAAATATATTGCATAATCTTTAGATTGTATCATAAGAGCTTTAGATTTCTTTAGTATACAATACGGGGTTTAGAGTTTCTAATATTCCATATGCAGTCCCGGGAAAGTAGAATCAAGGTAACACTGAGAGTGACTTAAGTCACAAAATACAAACTTTTGTTTCCATATTAAGCAAACTAATAGGTGCCTTTGCGCAAACAATTTAGGATAAAACAAAATTTCAACTAATCCTGACACCAAGGAAACCACTTTTGATAAATAAGGATAAGCAGCAGCCAAACATAAAATTATATATTTGTTAATGCATATGAATTAAATAAAAATAGCCTTAAAAACGTGCAAAAACACCTCAGCAAGAAAAATTAGTTTTGAAAAAATCAAGATATAAAGCTAAAACTTGAAATGCGAATTTAGTTTGGTGAATACCTTATCTTGGGAAGGAAAAAAATCATGAAAAAATTCAATTTACATTTTAATATTGTTTCAAACAATTAATAATCACTGGGGTTAAATCAGGGGACTATAGTGAATTTAAAATCAATTCATATTCTAGCTTATAAAACTTCATTCTGCGACAACACACACCTGTATCCACCCATTGCCTTGATGAAAAATGTCCTTTTTTTGTCAAACGTGGACGTTCAAAGAACCGTCAAAATGGTCCAACAGGTTGGAATAATATTTACCGGTAGCTTTTTTACGGTATTTATTTCAAGTAAATCAGCGTGAATTATGCCATAATCATAAAAAAAAGAGAAGAAAAAAAAATGGAGCGATAACCTTGTCGATTAAGAAGTTGGTGTGGTCTTTTTGGTGTAGATTCACCAAGAAAGAAAATGTTGTTTAGATTGTTCTGTGGTCCCTGGTTATGGTCTCTGTGGTCTCATATTGTTCTGGATTACTGTGATTGATCCGTATTTCACCAATGGATCGACTTAAAAAGCCCAGAATATTAAGCTTTAACTTTAAGCTTTAAACTAACACTTATGAAATTGCCACATGCACATATTTTTGATCGATTGTGAGGAATCGCAGCACCAATCTTGTAGAAAGCTTTTTCATCTATAGATTTTCAACTAAAATTTTGTAGACCCGTCCGATTAAAAAAACTCAAACTAATCAAACTAATCTCACACACAATGATTCCATGATCATTTCTGGGGCGTCATTTTCACTACCTGGACGTTGCTCTTTGAAAATGCTCGTACGGCTACGTTTAAATTCAGCGGTCGAGTTTTGTATTCTTGCAAAGTCCCTTTTAAGTTCCTTTTTCACTTCTTTCAAAAAAAAAATTTAACTACTGCCCTATATACAACTTTATCCCCTTTGGCAAAAAAAAACATAACTTATTTGCTCTCGCTGGCAGTCAAACTCAAACACAAACTACTAGACAAAGCTGGCTGAAACTTTGACAGCATTTATTTGAATTTTTTTCGATCAATTTATTTGAAAGAGACACAGAGAAAATTATAGAACTTTAGACCCCCACAAAGACTCTTTGGCCTGTGAGAGTAGGAGACTAAAAGTAACATTAAATAATAGCACTAAAATCAAACAAAAGGACAAGAAAAAAACAAAAAACTAAACAACACCAAAAACTGCCATACCAATCAAAATAAATGAATTAAACAAATTGAAAAGGAAAGATAGAGGGAAAAAAGAAGAAAGGAGAGAATGATGAAAATAATGAAAAGTAGTATCGACTGAATCTTGTTGGCATAATTCTTTTCTAAGACCAGGGACCAAGGCCGTACCCAAGGGGGTTACAGAACTTGAATCCCACCCACCCCCAAAAGGAAATTTTCGTTCGACTTCTAAAAACGTAAGAAAAATGCGCATAAACAAATATTCAATGTCTTTTTAAAAAAAATTTGTAAAACCCACCATGCACGAAAAAAATACCCCACCCCGAACAAAATCCTGATACCCCCTTGCCAAGGACTTCTTTAATATGCCTCGAAGCCAGGGGCGAATCTCCTGCATTTTTATTGGGTGGGGGGGGGCAAAAGGGGTCCATGTCTGGATAGTCAAAGGGCATGGGATGTATAATATTTTTTTCTACACATTATTGGGGGGGGGGTAACTGCCCCCCCTCCTTTCATCCCAAACGACGCCCCTGCTCGTAGCAAAAGGTAACTCACTCGCTTTAAAGAGCACATGATATCCGTCATTTACAGTGACCGAGGTAAAGAGGCTTTCTCACTACGTACCTAATTTTCTAAACTAAGTGGCTAATTTACATTAAGTTATACATAACCTTTCACACATATATAAGTCCTTCCACGCCAGGTCATCTTAAAAATCCATAAGACTATAATACTCATTGTCTAAGATCGTGTCTACCTCATCCCTTTTCTATGAAAAGTTCCTTAATATATTCTTGAAATTTATTAATTTCCCTTCCAGAAATTCCATTTTGTTGCTACTATGTTGACTTTTCCATAGCGTAACATAAACTTACATAGCATAAAATTCAATTTAAAGCTCAAGTCTACTTGGAACTGCCTAAATTCCGGAAAAATTTGCTCAGTAAAGGGCTGGGCACATGTAGTTGATTTCAGAAACTAATATCCCAATCACCACTAGTTTTAAAAAAAATTACTATCGAATTGAGTTTTAAAAATTTTCTAATTTTCAGCGCTGATTTAAAAACTTAGGACTAACTTCCGTCATGATCGTCTCAAAAAAATAGGAACACAAATAAATAGTCAGGCAGAGATGTCTATGGTGGAAGACCCTGCTACTGAGCTGAGAACTAAACTGAGAACTAAGCTGAGATCAATCAAGCAACTATTAATAAACTCCAGTTGACTATTTGTGTCCATGATTCTTTGTTTTGGAAATTTTGCGCAATAAATTTTTCTTTCAACAAATGTTTCTTACCGCTATCTTTTGTCTGCTTATGCTGAAATCAGTTCCGACATCAGCTACGTGTGCCGAGCCCTTAAGATCACATAACGTAACGTTAAGTCTTAAACTAAGTTAGCGTGAAGGCAGGGTTGCCATCGCTAGTGATTTGTCACTATTTCTAGTGATCTTTCATATTGCCAAAACAAAACAATTCACTAAATCAGCACATTAATCACTAGATTATTGAAGAAAATTGCTAAATCAACACAAAAAATCACTAGAAACTAGTGATTTTTATTTTCACCAGGTGGCAACCCTCTATGAAGAGTTCGATGACGTAATACGAAGCACTACGATGTATCAATTTTTGGGTAAATTCCGAATCTTTCCGAGACTAGATGTGACAAGTCTATGGCTTACTCCGTTTTTGTTTGTTTTCAAATAAAAAAAGAGAACAAAATGTTGAAGAGACGTAAATATTCAATCAGATGTAGTCTTTTAGGATATAGATTCTTGCAGAGATTATAAGGATTTGTTTTGTACTAGTAAAGCTAACTGAAATAACTAGTGAACTTACAAAAACGAGAAGGAAAGTTAAAAAAAAATAGGCTGAGAAAAGGTTCTCCTTTAGAGGACATTTTTAGGCATTTGTTTGTTTACGGTGTAAATATTGAATGTATCAGGTAGCGTTCATCACAAGAAAATGTAAATATTGTTCATGTAAACACACTTTTGGAAATTATATAGGCACTTTTCATGAAAAGTGCACCTTTATTGTTTTGGCTTGGTAGCAAGAAACTAAAATGAACATTAACGAATGACTTCTACTGTATAATAAGTGATTGCATCCTTGGTAATCCAAAAGACGCTGTACGAGTTATCTTAAGGTTACATTTAAATTTGCAACCCAATTTTCTAAGCTAAGCATACTCGGTCGTACTCAATTTTGTTTTCAGGGTACAGAGCCGTCCTAGCCGAGTGGTTAGCGCTCCGGACTCGAACTCCCATGGTCAGGGTTTCAATTCCGGTGTTGCTTGTCGCTGGTTATTTGGCTTGGAACAGGGGTCAATGGTGTGACCCTGTCAGCTCAGTCAGAGTCGACCCAGCTCTAAATAGGTACCTGGAGAAATCTGGGGGAAAACACGGGGAGCGTCGGATGATTTGCCCCCCCCCCCCCCAACCACGCATTGCACTCCCGGGCGAAGGCATTGAATGAGGAGATCGGTACCTGCGCAACGCAGACCATTTGCCAACATACGAAAAAGTAGCAAGAAGTAGTAGTAGTACTTAGGTGTTTTGAGTTTTCCAAAGATTTTTGAAAAATGTTTTGTCTCTTTTTTCTTACTTATAACCAACTGAAAAATGGAACTTCGGGGTACAAAAATTGGCTTTTCCTCATACTGAACGTCCTTTACACACACCCCCCCCCCCCGTCCCTGCTCAAAGGACTCACCGCTAATTTTTCTGGTTTCTTTGATACCAAGTAAAATTCCCGCATCGTGACCCAATGTACTTTGAGCTACCATAGCCCATTCTATGGCGTGAACGTAAATTAACTTTCTGAATAAATATTATAATGCAGCTAAATGATGCCTGAAACTTTCCAGGAAGTGGCACTTTTTTCCCAACTCCACAGACATTGTATGTGCATAAATATATGCGCATACGTTTTACGCTACTGTAGTCCACTCATCTCGCTGCTAGTGTGGATCTAGATCTAGATCTAGTGTGGTCAAAAGCCACCTCGGGTTATCACTCCTGGTGAGTAGGCTAGAAGGCTGGCTAGATTTCTTAGACCGGTTTTATAAAGAATTATCTGGAAGAACTGTTTGACGTGACAACTGTCCTAGATTAGCTGGTTTTCAGCGGTTTGGACCCTTGACATAGCTTCTGCTTTTCTAGGTGTACTTTCTGTGGTCAAAAATTATAAACGACTAGTTAAATTACATCATTACAGCCTACTAGTTTTTTTCTACTACACAGCAATCGAATGACGCAAAAACTCAAAAACATATTCCTTTTTATGATCCTAATTATCTCTATTGAAACTTTTAATAAATTATTTCAGACAAGCTTTTGATTCAGTACAGCCAAGTCGCTTAAACATTGAACTGCCAAATGCTCAATTTTGCGAAGATCCGGCTTCAATTATTACTTTGGGCGATTCATCTGAGTTTGTCTTTCTTTTTCTACTTTAGAGCTTTAAAAATGCTCTTATAATGACTATATGATTAAGAAAGTTATGAAGATGACCATAGGCCTGTTTGGGGAGACATAAGATTCCCTTTATGTGTATTTATTTTTATTTCGAATCAATTTCTATCAACTGAGAATTGATTTCCACTCTACGCCGCGTTTTCAAGTTCAGATCCCATTCAACCTCTGCAGGGGAGGGGGTTCCTAGATTGTTGTCATTAAGACCTCTATTAGAAGAAGTTGGTAGAACATAACCGAAACTTGATAAGGGGTAACAGAGGGTGTCTTATTCCTGTCGAGAGTCGAGGAGCAATTCAACAATGAATTTTGGTTATTATGGAATCTACTAAAAAGGATTGTTCAATCTCCATCAAACTTGGTCAAAATTAGCAGTTAATTTTCTAGCTATGTCATTCCGGGGTCCAGGATCGATTCGACGTCTGTAGGGAAGGATGAAGAGTGTGGTGGGGGGGGGGAGTAAACCTCCTGTCATTGTCGTAATAAAAAGTAGCGGTTCTAGCTGATAAAAATATTAAGGTACCGTAGCGTTATAAAAATATTTAGCATAAGCCCGGATATGGTATTAAAAACGAGAAGTAATTAAATTTAAAAACAAGTTGTTTTTTTAATTAGAGTAAAGAGCGATTGATAACGAATGCTAAAACACAAGGACAACTTGAATGAAATAAAAAGTACTTTTCACAACGCCTCTAGAATTAAAGAGCTTATTGATGAGAACTTCATTTAAAAAATCAAATTTTCAAAATCATACGTTTTATAAGGCAATTAGTAAATTGCCTTATATTTTTATTTAAGAAACAAAGAAGTACCAGGTATTACCTCACATAGGATGGCTCCTGTCTCCAGGACTTCAAAAAAATTGTCAACAGTGATCCCTATCTCAGGATACAGTCGATCCAACCAGTCAGCCAGATCTTCTCTCATGGCCCACAAGTATTCCTCGCTACTTTTGAAAGGCCGAAACGGTCTCGGTTCCAGTAATAATACTGGCTGCAACTGATCATCTATTTCTATTTCTTCGATTTGAGCCATATTTCTAAAAACAAATGGACGTCCGTTATTATAGGATTGCTGAGAATAATAAAATCTGTCAACAAGAAGAAGAAATAAACAACAAAAAGTTCCAAGCACCATCTACAACTTCTTTACCAATTCTTTGACTTAATAACAAAGTAAGGGCATATTACGGTTAAGATTAAGTTAAAACCCAAGTTCTTCAAGTTATGTCAAAGGGACTAACACAGGTTTTCGCGGTAGGTGATATATGGTAACCCCCCCCCCCCCCAAATAATTCGCGGTAGGTAACCCCCCATATGGGTGTTGCTGGTAAGTGCCTCACTTTAAAGTTAAAACTCAGAAAGTGTGTGTCTAAAACAGAGTCATAGCATCAAGATCATGGACAAAAGATTTACTCTACATCCCCCCCCCCAAATAAAAACCTTTGTTTTTCTTACCCATTCTCCCACCGAGTAAAAAATTAGCAAAACACAAACTAGTAAAGTCATTTCAGATGCACAAAACAGACGTATGAATTCGAAAAGGCAACGCCTGAGGAACTAAAACTGAAGCGAAGACAGACTCAGAGGCAGTGTTTGAAGTAAAACGTTGTGTGCACCCATCATGCACAGTGCTTAGCCCCTTTGTATAATTAATATATATTTCTTCTTCCAAAATGTATGCTTCAAAGAACCATACTATTACAGGGCTCGTTTGGCACCAAGTATGGAACACAAACTTAAAACGACTATTTTTGGCTGCCTCATTTGCATACGCAAAATACAATGTTATTTCAGCTGGTTTCCATAAATTGGTCTCCAAGAATCTAAAAAGGATCCTACATGACATTAACATATGCCTAATTATACGGCGCTATGCCTATTTAAGTTGAAACATAAATAGTCTTATCTTTTAATTGTTTTCATTCTGTTTGTTCTGTGCCATCTGCATGTTAAAAGAAGGGAGTTCACGACCAGTGAGTAGCCAGTTACAGATGATTGTAATATAGTACATTTGGATTTTAAAATCTGTTAGTATTTCTAAAATGTTTCTTTTCTAATCTCAAGCCACCCTGGGCTAAAGGACAGTTCAAGAGTGCAGAAACTTTACACCTCTGGTCCTGTGTCTTGAAGCCCCGTAGTGGTTATGTCTGTCCATGTGTATCGACTTAACCTCTGTGTCTTCAATATGGTCGTACTTATACGAATCATCCCTATTATGCAGCACCTGACTGGTAAACAGGCACGATTGTAGGGACTTTTTCCGTAGGGACCAGTCAATGTCGATATTCTTTTTCGTCCCTAAAAGACTTTCACCCACACCCTTAGCTGATCGATAACACTTCTATCAAGTCTTCTTTCAGATAGCTGATTGGAATGGAATTCTTCCAGTCTTAACCTTACCACTTGGGATTAGCCCCCTCAAGATAGTTAACTCGTATCAGTCATAACAGATGTGAAATCCACACCAGAGTGACTCCTTGCCTTGGTGCCAACAGGCACACGCGTAAGTCAGGCTGTCAAACAGCGAAATGTTCGCGTCGAAAATCTGAGCTGCCATACACTCCTGCCTGTCCAGAATGCTTAGCCGAGAGTTGCACGAACGTAGTTGAGGACTAGCAGAACCAATACAAGTGGGAAGCTGAAACAGACTATTAGCCTAGGATCAACGTAAAACAATCACTGCCCTTATTCATATTAAGGATGTGATACCAATCATTTTTTGAGAAATTTATCTCTCACTTTTTTTTCTTTTAGCTTTGGTGAGTCATATTCAACGTAGAGCTTTCTTTTAAAATATTATTCTTAATTCCAGGTGACCAAAATTATAGGTAAATCACAATACGAATTTTCGCAAAGAGCTAAAGGCCGGTTGTTTGGAAGAAATTAGATTCCACGACTGTCTGTACTTAGTTTCCTTGTCTCACATGTTCAGTTTAGTAGGAAGCGATTACCCTGTTCCTGGCCTTTTTTTTTTTTTTAATATATTTTTTTTGCACTTTGGCTCAATTTTGGGCTGCATGAGAATTTGCCTACGTGAATTTGAGATCATAAGGTAATTTGTGCCTAAATTTTGTGCAATTCAGCAGATAAGGTAAGGAATAAAACGAAATTCCAAAACATTTTTGAAGAAAAGATAATTTTCGAGCTTTTTTCCTGAAATCTGACTTTTATACGTTTTTTCCGGTAAAATTTAACTTTAAAGTAATTTTAAAGCTGATATTCGTTCTCAGTAGGTCCGGATATACGTACAAGGAAAGAGGCTTAAAAACCCTCTCAATATTAAAGCATTTATTTTATAGCTAAAATTCGGGCCTTAAAGTGCGATTTTGGGACATGTTCCGGTTTCAGACTCATGCGGACTTTTCGTATGTTATTCTGCAAATTTTTCTTGAGACTTTGGTGTAAAAATCATGTATTACAATGTTTACAATTTAACCATCTTTTTTTAATGTAAAATGACCAGTCTATATTAGTTTGCCAAAAATAAGGCCTGAAAAGGGACAACAATTTTTTTTTTCGAGAGGCCTGAAATAATACATTCATAAGTTTCAGGACCTAGAGAACCTGAATATATCAGCAGTTTATTAAAGGACGGGATGTGAACCCGTAAAAATCAGCCAAAGAATATGCTTTCTGGTCAACTTGAAACTTACATTGCATTGGACCAAGGGACCCCAGTGCAAAAAAAATAAATAAAAAGGCCAGAGTATTTTCGAACAGCTTGACACTTAAATCCCTAAGTTCCTGGGTCAAATGGACCCTAATTTACAGGAAACCTTTAAAAAAAATTTGGTTTGCCCATAAAATTGCCAAAAACAACCTTTCGGTCAGCCAGCACTCAAAATATTCTCAATCGGCGGAGACCTAAATGACATGGGCGTAGGGGGGGGGGGGGGGGGAGGCAGCTGCCCCCCCTATACCTTAAAATTTACATTCGATATTGCTTAAAAAGCAGATGGTTTGGAAAAAGCAGTTTATAAAATTCCATCGCACTTTCGACTGCCCCCCCTAGACAATATGCTGCCTAATGCTGCCTACGTCCATGCTAAAGGAGACACTGGCAGCAAAAGTTTTTTGTTGTCCCAGACCAAAAGACAGGCACCCAAAAAGGGTCCGTAAATATCGTATCTCTGCTTGGCTAGAAAATTCAGGCCAAGTGTACCTCAATAATAGGCCAAGAAAATAGGCCAAGTGTACCTCAATAAACAGCGACGAAGAGAACAGGTTGTTCGAGAGGCAATTGAAATTAAAATCAAAATAAATAGTAATGTTTCTTTAAATAGAGATTTGGAAGAATATTCGCTTAATGTCTTATATACAAATTTAATTAGAAATGATTTAACTAATTATATTAAAAAACTAGTAAACAATTCCACTCAACCTGTTACGGATAGACCTTCTAGGCTGGCTGCCAAGAAGGCAAGATTTGCTTTAAGAGCTTGTCTGTAAGTGTTTTTCTTTCCATTTGAATGAATTGTCTTTTTCCACTTCGCTTGGTGTACCAGTCCTGGTTGAACTTCCTTGAATTAATGATGCTAGGGCTGTTTTGAGAATTTTAAGAAACTTTTTTCATTTTTAATGATCGAATTTTAATGTAAGTTTCTTTTATATTGTTTTTTTTTCTTCTTTTGTTTTGCTGAGGACGACCCTTGGAAATAAGGTCGAAATATTCATTTAAAGTTGCGTTCCACTGTCTTGTATAAAAATTTCCCTGTTTTTCTACTAATTGTTTGCGAGTGGACCTCAGAGCAAAAAAAAAAACTGAAACTACTTCAGCTGTCCTGTGAAAATTATGTATTGTGTCTGAAAAATTATTCCATTTCAGACTAATGAAACCAGACTGTTTGTCTAACAAAAAATGATAAATAAATTAAAATCCCCATCAATCCGAGCAATTTTAATTTTCATTTTTATAATGATAAAAGAAAGATTGTTTGAAATATTATTTTGTTTTCAGTAAAGCACAAATGACACTCAAGCCTTTAGAGGATTTACAGGGGCAGTTACCCCATCTTATTTGTGGTACTTCCTGTTCGTTTTCAGCATGGATTCGATTATTCAATGTATAATATATCCGTTTTAGACTTCCTTTTTTTATCCATTGTAAAAAAAAGTTTTTTAATTGTTTGATTAGGTTTTAATTTGTTTGTTCTAAGTTTTACTTACTGTAATATTTATTTCAACATGTTTCAGGTTTTGATATTGTTTAATGCTTTTCTTTGAAAACTTGCATAGGAAAAAGTTTTAAAAATTAACCCAAATAAAGCCCACTTCCAACAATTCAATCTCTGTGTAAAGAATACGTTTTGGTTTTGGACGACCGAGCAAAATTACTTATTTTCGGAAAAGAGTGTAAGACACCTTCTTGGATTTAGGGTATAATGGTATTTTATTTCCTATGACACATCTCTTATTTCAATAGGCTTAAGCAGTTAGATATCCCAAATATGAACCAAAATGTACCTTTTTTCACAAACTTGGTAGTTAATTAATGTCAGACCACGGATGTTTTTTGCCGACACAGCGGGTCCTTTTTTGTGAAGTGGGCCGTAAACCCGATACCTAGTGTGAGAAATGGCATGCTGAATTGACATGTATGGTTGAGCTATGCAAGATCGGGGATACAGCACTAGGCCTAAATGATTCGGCTGGTAAAAAATTAAATTAAATCATTCTGATTTACTAGCTGCTCGTAGGCCGGAAGGGAAAAAGGTTTTAACTACAGATTCTACCCTCATTGATCCTTGCGAGGAAGTCAAAAGAGACAGTACGTGCAATATTGCCCTAAGCCGGTGCGCAGGCACGTTTTTCGGTAGGGGCGGCGTCTTAAGGCTAGAGGCTCGAGTTGGGATTTCCAGAAAGACTTTTTTGGAGAGAGAGGGTAAAGAAACCTTAAATTTTGGCTTTTATGAAGGGGACAAAATATTTGTTTCCCAGACGTCATGAAAAAGTACGTATACCGTATACCCAAAACGTATACAATATATATATGTGCGTAACCTACACTGTTTTCTTCTTTTTATGCCTGTCCAACAAGCTTAGCTACTAGTTAAAATCTATTTGACTCGAGAAGAATCTACCTTAGAAATGCTTACTTTGTAAAACTTTTATAGTAATAGTAATAATAATAATGATTTATTACTGCCCTCTATACATACATGAATGTACACAGAGGAGTATAAAAAAATAAACGAAAAGAAAACTGAAAACTACAAAGTAACACTCTTGAGGAAAAGGACAATAGTAAATAGCTAACTGAAAACTTCTCAAAACTACAAAATAACACTTCTGAGGAAAGGGACGATAATAAATAGCTCACACTACTCATAGTAGCTCATGAATAGGTAATAAATAGCTCATAATAGTTCGATAATAAATAGGGCATAGTCACTCGTAATAAATAGCTCAGTTTTATTAAGGCTCTGGCGACGAAACTATTTATACACCAAACAGGATAGTTAAGGGGAAAATTGATTCTATTTTTTCTAGATCGCCTAAGATATCGATGGTATTGTTGATCCATTTTTGTATTGATATCAATATTCCTATTTTCGGATAATGCGCCTATTTTTGAACCATAGTGGGATTCCAAGAAAATATTTAAGTGAGGCGAAAATGCTAAGATTGATAAGTTTATTCTATTTTTTTCTATTTACAATCAAATAATTTCGATGAGCAAGAAAACAAAAACAGTATCAGATAATCCTTATTCGCTACTTTTTAATTGACCGAATTATGATCACATATTGTTATAACTTTTTCTTTAACAACATATGATGCGTTTAACAGTATGTAATTGTATTCATTTTTTTACGTTAGCATTGTATTATCGTAACATTTGGCATTTAGCTTAATAGCTTTCCAATGCAATCTTTACGAATAGAAGGACTAAAACATTGCTTAAGTGTAAGCAGTGTTGGGAAGAGGTAGTTTCGTTGAAAACATTAAAATTATTTGGTACTTGGGCATTATATGGGCCTTTCTAAGTCAAGTTTGGTTTGTGCTAAAGTCAAGTTTGGTTAATGCTAATAAAATAGGATGACTATATAATAGTTTATAAACAAATTTGGGCTATATATTTGAACAATAAGGGGGGGGGGGGGGGTAAAGCAGTGCATATATTAAATACGTAACCTAACCTAGGTACCTCCCCCCCCTAAACCCCAAAAAAGAACAGTTTAAATATCGTATACGCAATGAAAACCACACTATGGATTGCATTACTCTATAGCCGTCTCTTGAATTAACCCGTAAAAAAAGGGGTTTTCGCGACTGGTTTCCTTGTAAAGGTCCATATAGTGCCCAAGTACCAATTATTTCTTATAATTTCCGTTCGAATGAGCCCTCTCACGATATTATAGGACTACTGGATCGATACGATCACCCCTGAAAAAAAAAAAAAAAAAAAAATAAACACGCAACCGTGATATTTCTTCTGGCAAAAAACACAAAATTCCACATTTTTGCAGATACAAGCTTGAAACTTCTATAGTAGGGTTCTCTGATACACTGAATCTGATGGTGTGATTTTCATTACAGTTCCATGATTTTTAGGGGTTGTTTCCCCCTTTTTTCTAAAATAAGGCAAATTTTCTCAGGCGCGTAACTTTTGATGGGTAAGACTAAACTTGATGAAACTCATATATTTAAAATCCGCATAATAACCTGATTCTTCTGATATATCTATTGGTATAACAGTTCTGTTTTTCTAGAATTTCGGTTAATATTGAACCGGGTCGGTCCTTACTTACAGTTCGTTACCACGAACTGTTTCATAGCGTTTTCCTGATTGCTACTATATGATGGTTCGTAACTTGCTTGATTTTGAAAAATGTCTATAGGTACACGAACACATCATAAGAACCATTTTTTTTCTTTTTTTTTGTCAACCGTTAGCCTAAAGTGTAGTAACACTATCAAGATATCTTTTCGATCTGTAAAATCATTATACTTAGTTAGTGCATAAAAGTTTAGAATTTAATTGGCGTCAGTGTTGTTTAGCAATATTTAGACTATTCTTAACATCTGGCAAAAGATACAAAATTCCACAATTTGTGTAGATAGAAGCTTGAAATCTCTACGCTACGGTTTTCTGGATCTGACTATCTGATTTCCATTAAGATCGCTTGAGATTTTGAAGGTGTCCCTCCACCTACCTCTACCACGAAAATATTTCGCTACCACGAACTATTTGATCAAATAAAATTGAAAAAAAGAATTGAAATCAAATAGGCCTACTTGCAGACAGCGCGTGGATTTTCATACCACTTTCGGTGTACAAATTTTATATTATTTCTTACAATAAATACTAAAATTGTCATTCGATTTAAGCAATTTACTTAATGTAATCTACCAAGCGGTTTCATTTGTTTCGCCGAAAAAATCCCTTTTCTTGAGGGGGAGAAGGGTATATGCCTTCTACATGACTACATCAATTTGTGAACTTCAATCGAGTTGAAATAATTAGACCTCAGAGTGGGGAAACGCGCAGTGGGCAGGCTCGGGACCACCCCCCTCCAAAAAATCTAAATTTTTCCAAATGTATAGGTATTCCTCATTCAAATTATCAAACAAAAATTTCTTTTTATAAAAAGA
This sequence comes from Artemia sp. Qi Xiang Cuo, assembly GCF_049724085.1. NCBI lineage: Eukaryota > Metazoa > Arthropoda > Branchiopoda > Anostraca > Artemiidae > Artemia > Artemia sp. Qi Xiang Cuo. The sequence goes on along the minus strand of NC_142796.1, from coordinate 76,862,942 downwards.
AATTTTGTGGGAGAATGATATATCATTCTCCCACAAAAAAAAAGTCTTGCGTACATGTCTGCCTCAAATTAAGATCGTATTCTATTCCTTTTTGTTTAAAACTGATGAAGCAAAGAGGAGAAGCAACAAAGCAAACCATCCTAATAAAATACAACACATCTACGGAGAGAAACAGGAAAAACACTGAATAAGGACACTCAAAAAAGTGAAGAGCTGATGGATGTCTTCTGCGAAACTGCACCGTTCTACACGTCTATATCCTATTGGGTTTGTTTTCAGTGGGTCTACGAAAAGCACTCCTACCAGATGAGACACAAAATAAAGATACCATCCCGAATTTGTTTTCAACAATATGATGAACCCATCTGTCCAATGTCATATTTGGGACATCGACAAAATTTGAATTTCACTTTAATTGAGCACTCAGGTCCGTGCTTAGAAAGGTATCTGAGCACTACGCACACCCTGCACAAAACTAACGATTTTATTCAATATTTTCTAATAAATTCCCATTTGGATTATTCCCCCATTCCAGAGAAAAATGCATGTGCTCTAGCCTGGAAGCATTAATAGTCGATTTTTTTCTCCCAGAAGTGCTCACGTCTCTAAATTTTCTGTAACATAGGCAGCGCAATCTCGCTGCCTAAGTAAAGAACGATGTTGGCACAATGTATTATTTATTTATTTATTTTTCATACCAGGGCACTTCGTATCGAAGGAGTTGTCGTAAAAACTTCTAAAAGGGCTCATTCGATTGGAAATTCGAATGGCTAGTGCTCTTTTTAATATCGAAAGTGATTGGAAGGCAGCTAACACCCTTTCCACGCCCACCATTTCCTCAAACACATCCAATGAAAATTTTGGGATAGCATTTTGTTCAGCCTAGTTGATTTCCAGATAGAAAGTATGTTTTTGAGGAGGATACTCCCCCACAACCCTCAGGGCAAGGGTTCTAAGTTATGCCCTGGGGGCATATAACAACGATGTTGGCACAATGTGTTATTCTTTAGACCAGGGCTCTTCGTATCGAAGAAAATGTCGTAGAAACTTCAAAAAGGGCTCATTCAATCGGAAATTGGAGTGGTTTGTGCCCTTTTTAATAGTCGCTAACACCCCTTCCCCGACCACCATTTCCCGAAACACATCCAATCAAAATTATGAGACAGCCATTTTGTTCAGCGTAGTTGATATCCAGATAAAAATTATGTTTTTGAGGAGGACACTCCCCCACAGCCCTCGGGGCAAGGGTGGTAAGTTACGCCCTAGGGGCATATACGGTTATTATAGAAAGCGTTGTCGTAGAAACTTCAAAAAGGCTCATTCGACCGGAAATTGAAAGGGCTAGTAACCTTCTTAATAATCGAAAGTGATAGGAGGGCAACTACCCTCCTCTCCCGCCTATCTTTTCCCCAAACAAGTCCAATCAAAATTTTGAGATAGCCATTTTATTCACTGTTGTTGCAGATTGTGGAAAGTAGATCTTTGAAAGTGAAAAACCCCCCCTCCCCAAAGCCCTTTGGCTGAGGGCTGTAAATTATGCCCATAGAGAATATGAGGTTTTATAGAAAGCGATGTTGTAGAAACTTCAAAAAGGGCTGATTCAATTGAAAATTGAAAGGGCTAGGGCCCTTTTTAATAGTCGAAAGTGATTGAAAAGCAACTAACCCCCCTCTCACGCCCACCAATTCCCCAAACACATCCATTCAAAGTTTTGAGATATCCATTTTGTCCAACGTAGTCGAAAGTTCTGCAAATTAGGTCGTTTAGGATGATAATCCCCTCAGAGCCCTCAGTGCAAGGGTTGTAAGTTATGCCCTGGGGGCATATTAGGTTTAGTTGTTGTAGATATAGTTGTATATATAGAAAGTTGTTGTAGAAATTTCAAAAAGAGCTCATTTGATTGGAATTGAAAGGGCTAGTTCCCTTTTTAATAGTCTAAAGTGAGTGGAGAGTATTTAACCCCCCTCTCACGCCCACCATTTCCCCAAACGCATACAATCAAAGTTTAGAGATAGCCATTTTGTTCAACGTAGTTGAAAGTTCTGGTAATTAGATCTTTGAGGATGACAACCCCCCACAGCCCTCAGGGCAAGGGTTGTAAGTTATGCCTTTGAAACATATAAGGTATTTATAGAAATTTTTCTGTAGAAACTTCAAAAAGGGCTCATTCGATTGAAAATTGAAATGGCTAGTGCCCTTTTTAATAGTCGAATGTGACTGGATGGAAACTAACACCCCTTCCACGCCCACCATTTCCCTAAACACATCCAATCAAAATTTTGAGATAGCCATTTTGTTCCATGCAGTTGAAAATTCTGGAAATTATACCTTTGAGGATGACAACCCCCCCACAGTCTTCAGGGTAAGGGTTATAAATTATGCCCTGGGGACATATAAGGTCTTTATTGAAATCTTTGTCGTAGAAACTTGAAAAGGCTCATTCGATAGGAAATTCAAAGGGCTAGTGCCCTTTTTAATAGTTGAAAGTGATTTGAAGGCAAGTAACTCCCCTCTCATGCCCACCTTTTCCCCAAACACATCCAATCAAAATTTTTAGATAGCCATTTTATTCAACATAGTTGAAAGTTTTGGAAATTAGGTCTTTAAGAATCCCAGCCCCTTCCCCCACAGCCCTCAGGGCAAAAGTTGTAATTTATGCCATGGGGGCATATAAGGTTTTTATAGAAAGCGATGTTGTAGAAACTTCAAAAAGGGTTATTTCAATTGGAAAATGAAAGGGCTAGTGCCCTTTTTGAAAGTCGGAAGTGATTGGAAGGTAAAGAGCCCTCCTCTGAGGCCAACATATTTTCCGAACACATCCACTCAAAGAACTGAGTTATTCATGTTGTTCCACATAGTTTAAAGTTTTGGAAATTATGTGTTTCAAGATGAAACCCCCCTCACAGCCCTCAGGGTAAGGGTTTTAATTTATGCCCTGGGGGGATATAAGATGTTTATAGAACGTGTTGTCGTAGAAACTCAAAAAGGGCTCATTCAATTAGAAATCGAAAGGCCTAGTGCACTTTTTAATAGTCGAAAGTGATTGGAATGCTTGATATTTTTATAATAAAGATCGGTGTGGGTACATTCTATTATTATTTTTTTTTTAGTCCAGGGCACTTCGTATCAAAGGAGTTGTCGTAGGGAGACCTTTTTAATAGTCAAAAGTGATTGGAGGGCAACTAATCCCCCTCCCACGCCCACCCTCCCAATTGCCCAGTATTTTTAAAAACAAAATGTTTCCTTAAGATTAAATCAAAATCCACTGTGTTAATGCTAATTCCCAATAAGGCATCTCAGCAAAATACCAAGAACGATTGAGGGTATTATGTTCAAACTTTTGGGGCTACTTCTGCTCTTAAAATTTAACCAAATCAAAATATCGTGTGTCCAAGCTATCAAAGAAAGTAAACCGATTTTTTTTGCGAATGGTATCAAGTTTTCCATTTCAGGTCAACTAGAGGAGGTATGAAACTAAATTAAACACTACTATTTGTGTCCAGATTTTTAAAAGGGTGTATGTTGTTAAAAATTGCTGAATTTTCTTCTCCAGCATACAAATAGAGGCCAAAATATAAAAAACGAAAAAATTTAAAGTTTTATTTTCTTTTTCCCTGAAAAGACTATGTCAATATAAAACGAACAGAAATTAATTAAAAAAAACTTTTCCAACAAAATAAGGCCAGAACATAATTTGCACTTTACTGAAAAAAATACAACTGAATGCGCATTGTCAGTTTAATATACATATACTGATATTTAGTAATCAGAATGTCAATACGTTTTTATTTATTAAAGTTATAAAAGTAAAAACATTTATATTTTTTCAGTAAAGTGCAAATTATGTTCTGGCCTTGGGCAGCCATAGGGATTTTGAGCCCGACTCATGTTAATTTCTGCTCGTTTTGAGTTTGACTCGGTTATTTGTTGTAATTTCTGTTCGTTCTGGGTTTCATTTTTGCTCATTTTTGGTTTAATGGAGTTCTTTACTTTTCTTTGAAAAAGTTATTTTGTGAATTTTTTTTTTTTTAATTAATTTCATGCTAAGGATGAACGGACGCAACGAAGAGTTCGGCTGATTTCGGGATTTTTTTTTTCGATAACAACGTACAGCCAACATCAAAGTACAGCAATTGCGAGGGAAAATTAAAAGGATGTATCAAGGGCTGTCGAAGCCATTGGGATTGGGGGGGAATTTGGAAATGGTACTTTTTATCCATTGTACTACCAATAGGTGCCCAGTAAGTTTTGCATAATGTTCCATATTTCGAGGAGGTGGGCCTCGGCGCCATTACTCTAATGTTAAAATTTAAAGAAAGGGAGTGTCTTATCTATGTGTACGAACAATTGTTTGTATTAGAATAAAGATAATTTGGAACGCCAATGAATTTATGTAAGAAGCTTTTATCTTCACGATACATTGAAATTCAAAAATATTTAAATTAGCACCAGTTGCGGCTTGAATTTCAAAATTGTTTGTCTTATTTTGTCACCTCTTTAAGGATTCGTGTAACGCCCATCTAAGTAGCTACTAAATGAATGGCCCCATTCATGTAATGTTAATTCTGTAAAGTTTGCTCCGTCAGAGGCAATGATGTTATAGACCTAGAAAATAGCAAAAGTTGACACACTGGAAAGGTTGTCTGGTGCTGGACCTTGGGTAGGGGCAATGACCGTGTGTCTTTCCCTCTTGGAGTCTATGTCTTCTACAGTTGTCTTTTCTTATTCTTTTTTAAATTAAAATTCAACTTTGAATGGATCAACTATCCTTGAAGTGGGTTTAACCAATGGCCAATATGGGCAACAATGATCTATTCAATAGATGATCTTCAATAAATTTCGTCAAAAATATTTAGATTTTCTTGATGATTTGAGTATCATAGATAAACTGTGAGCAAAATGAATGAATTTTTAGAGGTCTTGAAAGTTTATGGCGTAGAAATATTTTTGAAAATTATGCTTGAGATTAGGACGCTTAAACTAGAAATAAATGAGTATGAAAAGGTGGTTTACCTAGTATAAGAATAACTTTAAGGATTACTCATTTAAAAGACTATTTGTCAGACAACAAGCTGTAAGAAAAATATGGCTCTATTACACCCTCTAGGGTTATTATAAAAGAAACGTTAGTATGGCTAGGTCACATTTTACAGATGAAGGGTGATAGGTTGCCAAAAATGACACTTCTCGGCAATACATCTGGGGCCAATAAAATTTGGCCAAACGAAAATTGTAAATTTGGCTGGTACAAATCTTATTTAGCTGAGAAAATTCCTGCAAATTTAGCCAATTTGGTTAAAAAATCATGTAAACATTACCTTAAATTAAGAAAGTATTTATCAAATATACTGACTTACCCTAATTTAGGCTAATGAATCTCTCCGCTTGGGACACTATCATAGAAGAAAACCGAGCAACTGTGAGCAATTTATTCTTTGGGAAATTTTTGGTGAAATCCCTGTAAATTTTAAAAGAATTCAATTTATAATAATTTATTTGATTATCCTGTCATATAAATTCTACGTTTTTGTGCTCACTAAAAATACTACCATGAACCTGGTAGTTATGTCGACTTATGAGTTTTATTATGAGTCCATGTCGACTCCTAAAAAATCAGCTTGGAATTCTAAAGAAGATAACGTTACAGAAACTTAGCTCCTTAAGTCTATATGAGATAATCTTTGGAAAAAAATACTTCAAATTCTTATAAGCTGACAGAAGAAAAAAAACGTATCTGGATTCCATCAAACAAAGGTCATAGAGATAAAGGAAAATGAGACAATACAGCAATGAGTCATACACGAAAGAGAATATATAATAGAGGATTGCAATAACTGAGTAAAACAGAGAATGATCGCTGAATGCAAAGGCAGACATGCATCGAAATTCAGTTTTAAGTTATTACACAAGGAACCAAAACTTCAGTATTTTTATATAACTAAATAATAAACAAAAAGCCCAAAATATTGTTGGTCTCGGGTATGGTTTAAAAACAGCAGGACAATATAGAGAAACTTAAAGACCATAAAATTCCTAAGAAGTTGGTGGCTGCTGATCCCTCCTTATACGCAACAACAACACACACCTTTTTTGTTTATTTTCAAATTTTAATTTTTAACAGATATGGAGTTGTTTAGTTCTTTCCCTAAAGAGGGAAAGGACCTACCCACATCTGTCAAGACTTGGCTTTGAGGATTTTTTTCCAAAAATTACTCACTTTCTTACACCTAGCGGCCAAAGTGTCAACAGGTAAGTTTTGCTTTCTCCTTTCAAAATTCAGACTCTTATAAATCAGATTTAGATTTAGGTTCTCCTGGTAAAAACGAAGGTTATTTTCAAACATTTAATATAAAAGAAGTATAAGGGAAATATAAAATATTCACAATGATTCCTTCACATTACACCATATCTACTGCTGCTACAAACTCGTGCTAGTGCTAAACTGCCAGGGACATCATCTCTTTCACATTTGTTTCATCTTTGGCCACATGGTTTCACCATAGGGCCATGTGCCTTAAATAAATTTTTCCGGCCTGTGCGTATGGAAGGGATGGTCGTAAGCACCTAGGAAGGAGATCATCCGATAGGACAATGAAGGTTTTAGTACCTTTTTTAAGGGCCAAAGCCTATTAACGGGCAACCATCTCCCTCCCTTGCCCTTTTCTGCTACCCACCCATATGTAATGGAGCAGATAGCAGCTTTTTTTATCCCTTGGCATGGGATCAAAATTTTGAGAAAGTTATTTCGTTCAAAGTAGCCAAAAGGTCTTATAAGTAGGTTTTCGTAGTTGAGATCATCCCTGCAGCCTAAGAGGCAAGGGCCCTAGTTATATAGATTACCCATGATTCACAGAAAAGTTTTAGTAAAAAAGTCGGCAATGTTTGGTGTTTGTTGTTCGGTCAGTTAGGAGCTCTAGAAGTTATTCACTAGGCGGAAATTTCGAGAGTTTTCTGCAAGTATACTCCGTAAACGACAAGCGTACCAAAGTAAATCAAGAAACGGTGATTCACCCAAGTTTCCAAAATACAATATCTACAATACCTTGGAAATGGCTTAGGGGATTGATTTGAAGCGTTCAGGCAGTGCTGTGGGGAGGGGGCAAGTGGACGTCAAAGTCTGGTTTGGGGGAGGGACGGGTTAAAATTGTTTTTCCTCTATGCAATCAATCAATCAATCAATCAATAAACTGAACAAAATGCACTTCAATATAAACTCCCCCGTAAGGCTCTATGGCCAGGAAAAAAACAGGGAGAAACAAAAATGAAACAAATACATAAAAAACAAAAACATTTTCAACATCATACATTCAAACCTTTAAGAGACTCAACATAAGAAAAAAATATACAAAAAAAAATAAATAAATAAGGAAAAAAATCTTAAAATACAATGATCCACATAAAAAAAAGAAAACAAAATTCCAACAATCAAAAACTAAGCAGGGGACTACCAAGCAATCAATTTATTCCGCGTGGAATACCCTATGATCAATCAATCAGTCATTTTATTTAACCAGTAAATTACTACGAAAACACTTCAATATAGAACCCCCCGTAAGGTTCTCAGGCCAGGAAAAAAACAGGGGAAAAACAGAAATGGCATAAATACTATATATATATATATAAAAAAAAAAATATTTTCAAAATAAGGCATTGCATTTCAACCTTTCAAAGACTCAACAAACACACACACACACAAAACAAAAAAAGAAGAGAAAAAAAAACAATAATTAAAAGACCCAAACAAAACACAATTTTACGAGCCCCCCCCCCAAAAAAAAGGGATGTAGGACATTCCAATAAATTAAACTAAATTCCAAATATATATTTGAAACCAAACCACAAAAAAAATTAAACAAACTCAGTACCCCTCACAAAAAATGTTTCCAACCCAGGCTAGTGTCAACCGCCCCCCCCCCCACACCCCAGATAATAATAATAAAATTAACAAAAAAATATTTAAACATGAAAAATCAAGACAATAAAAAATTCTCAAGATTCTTTTGAAAGTAACAAACGAGTGACATTCTTGAGATGACTCGGGTAAGCTATTCCAAACGATATGACAAGCAGTTAATGGATTAAAGTCAGACCTCAGCGACCGAGTAAGTACAATAATATTACTCCTTGAAGTACAGCAATGATGCGTAGACCAATCAGTCACAAAAGAAGGAGTAGTTTGAAGGGCTGTGGGAACATCACCATGTATTTGATGAAAAGTGAAAGACGCGCACAAAAGAATGTAGAGAGACAGCAAATCAAGTAATGGCTAGTTTGGTTGGATGTAGAACAATTTGTTTCCCGTATAAGCCTTCTTGCCTTATCACATAACTTAGAAAGTGGTTTCAAAAAAGAAGAGAAAGTTGACATCCATATTGTAGGGCAATAAGAGACGTAGGACTGAACTAAGCAATGGAACAGAATTTTTAAAACTGACCCAGGAAAAATGTGTTTTAGCTTCCTCAAAATTCATAGACTCCTTGAGATCGTCATATTAATTAGTCCAATATGATGATTGAATGAAACGTTTTCATCGAGAAGAATACCGGGGAGTAGGACATGTCGTTCCTTAGGTCTACTGAGAGCCCCTTGAAAACTGCACTTAAGTTAATTCAAGGCAAGCCAGAGAAATACGGGAAACAAATAAAAAACTTCACTTAGCAACATTTAGGGGAAGGAATTTTGCATCAACCCAAAGCACGACTTTCTCAAAAAAGTCAACTAATTTGGGAAGCATTTCAGACTCAGTGCTTACTAAAGTACCAATGGTACTGTCATCAGCGAAAGCAACGAGAGTGTCCACATCCTGCGAAAACGATGGATTTTTTTTTAGCGTTAAAAGATTCAGGATGACACAGACGACAGCAAACTGTAGGTTTTTGATTCATAACCGCAACTATAAGCTCATTAACAAAAATCAAAAACAGAAACGGTCCAAGAACAGAACCTTGAGGAACACCAAACTCAACTTCAGACGAAAAGTGGGAAAGGGAATCTACGGAGATAGTTCTACCGGACAAATAGGAATCAAACCAAGCATGACCCTGTCCTTTTACAACATTGTGTGATAGCTTATACAGCAGAATCTCATGAGTTAAAGAGTCAAAAGCCTTACGGACATCTAGGAATATAGCTACAGGAATCAAACCAGAGTCAAGTGCGGCGTGCAGAAAATTTAAAAGAGCTACACACGCATGCTCCGTAGAATGTTTAGCTCGGAAGCCAAACTGAAAATCATGAAAAAATCTTTTAGCCTCTAGAAAAGCAAGTAGACGGGAAAGCATGGTCTTTTCAAAAATTTTGCTAAAAACAGACAGCAAAGATATAGGACGATAATTGTCTGGGTCACTTCTTGGTCCACCTTTATATAAAACAATTACTCTAGCTCGCTTAAGAGAACTGGGGAAAATCCCATTTTCAAAAGAAAGATTTATAAGCTTTGTCAATGGAGAAATAATTGAAGGAAGAATGAACTTAACTACCATTGTTGGAATACAGTCAGGGCCAGACGACGAAGAGCCCTTCTAGCTATTTACAATCCTGGTTACTTCAACTTCAGAAGCCGGATATAACACCATTGATTTGAGACAAGGCGGACCAAGATAAGATTTGTAATCTGGTTGTGACTGTGAAGACCTGACTGAAGAAGCAGTGGTTTTCCCAACATTGGCAAAATATAATGTAAATGCTTCATGAACATATGAAATACCCTCAACATTCACACACTCAACAAAAAGCCTTGGAGGGATAGAAGAAGCTGAAGAAAAACCTTTGAAGACAGAATTGATCACTTGCCAGGCTTTTTGAATATCTTTCCCACAATCCGAGAATTTTTTGGAGTAATAAAGGAATTTAGCCTTCCGGCATAAAGAATTGAAAACATTCATGTAGAGTTTGAATTGCTGAAGACGTGCAACATTCAAAAATGGCTTTGCTGACTTAAGAGCTTTCCAAATATTATTTTTTCTTCTCCAATTTTTTAGAAGACCTGGGGTCATCCATGAGTTAAGAGGAATAGATCTTTTTGACCTTGAAGTAGAGGAGGACAGAGCACATACGTCAAAAATAGACTCCTGTACTGACTCATAAAAGGAATCAAACTTTGAACAAAAATCATTATCCTCATCAAAAACGGTTCTTATCCTCTTATCTAAATGGAAACTAATGTGTATAAATTCTTTCAAACCAAACCTAAAAAGAAGCTGAAGCAGATCCTAATATGTCCTTACCCAACGTTTTTTCAAGAATAAAATTGGAAAACACATGACATAGATGTGAAATATCACTCACTGCAACAGAATTCTGGACCAAATTAAGAGACGAAAAAATGTTATAAATTAAAGACGCTGACGTATCAGTTACACGTGTTGGAATACAGGTTGTTGGTAGAACACCAGCAGTGAGCATATCTGAGAGAAAATCCACCGTAGTAGAGGAAGCCACGTCAATTAGATTTAAGTTAAAGTCTCCCATTATTATAAGTTCACATGGACGTCTGCCTATTAAATACAAGACCTCAGCAAGGACCTGCAGAAAAGAAGGAAGGGTCTACTGGTGGATCTATAAACATTACCAATTATCAAAACCTTATTTTTTGATATAATTTCAATAAACTGGGATTCGAAAACCCCTTTGTCATTCCTTGACAGATCGCTTCGAACAGTATAGGGAAAAATATCAGAAATATACATTACTAGTCCCCTTTGCCATCCGTCTGTGATTTAGTCACTCCATTTTGTAGCCAGGTACATCTAAAAGGATTTCATTGTTAGAATTAAGGAATGTCTCACATAATTCGACAACGTCGGGCTATCCATCAAAAACTATCTGACTCAACTGATCAAATCAATGAACAAAGACTCTGATTAATAAGTTGAAGGACCGAAAAACGTGCACCTCGTCTGGTATCCCTCTTTGAGTCAAAAACATTCCTACTAGTAATTTATTGGGAAGTATTTAGGGAATTTCTTTTAATTTGTCCAATAGAATTATTAATAATACTCAAAACATCTAAGGGGTTTCTTTCTAATTGAAGTAAACGCCCATCAAGGGAGTAAAAATCCCCAGAGCCAGAGTTAGAAAAATTCATATAATTTAAGGAGACTATGTATCAAACCTGCACTGCAACACACAAAATAAAATAAATAAAAAAATAGCTAAGAGGCTATAAATAAAAACAAAAAATAAAAATAAATAAATGAATAAAATCACAACAATCGTACCGATGCTGCAATATTGCAAAATACTAAACATATCTATAAAAACAAACCCCAAAACACTCACAAAAAAAAAAACACACACACAAAACAACTTATTTTTAAACACCCTCGGCTAGAGTATGAATTTTTCTAGTGACACTTTCACCGTTAGGCCTTGCCAAAATTTGCCCACGATCAGTCCAGACGTTTCTATGTCCAAATTTGTCCTTAGCGGCATATAGGATCTCACGTCGCCTCTTTGTCAATGCTTCCGATAGGAAAATTCCACATGAAGCTAACCTTACTTTTGCTTTGAAGACTTTCTTCGCTATATCACTATTCACAAATTTAACTAAAACAGGAGGGACTGTGTCATTTAGGGAGGCATCGGTTAAAGCAGGAGATATTTTGAATCTGTAGATATTCCTAATTTGGGCAACATTAATTTCAGTCAGGTTCACCAAAACGTATTTGCACTATAAGCTCCACTGGATCTATGCGCCTTAAATTAGCGAGGCAAATCGAAAGACACTATGGTTGCCAGGTTATCAAAGTAGCATATGTGCAAGACGGTGTCTCGGGAAAAACATGGGGCATCAAGTTGAAACTTTCAGAGAGTGTTGATAGGAGGGGGAGTGTACCTTGAATTGTGACTTTGGGAAGGGGAAAGAGCTAAATCAAAAGACACTATGTGCTTCCAGGTTGTGAAAATAGTAACCTGCAATATCTATTATCCCCCCGGATAAGGCTCGGGGGGTGGATAAAGATATATTCTCCAACAAACAAACCCCCCCCCCTAAAAAAAATGTTCGTCCAACTCGTAAAAACGTAACAAAAATGAACATAATTTTTTTATGGGTTTCTGAAGTTTTTTTTTATCCCCCCACCCCCAAACAAAAAATCTTTTTGTAATCCCCCCCTCCAAAAAAAATACTGGATACGGCCCTACAGCCTGGATTAAATTTATGGCTTTATTATAAATGTTGGAAAGCAGTTTAAGAAAAGAAGGAAAGTAGACATCCCTGTAACTTGGCAATAAAAACATACGACTGAGTTAAATTGTGATACAGGATTCTCAAAACTAGTCGAGAAAGAAGATGTCTGAGCTCTCTTAAAATATCAAGGCATCTGTATATCTTCATTTTAATCAAATCAATATGTTGTTCAAAATATGGTAGTTAAGAAAGGGAAATGGCCATCCTTTGGTCTACTAATAGAGCCTTTGGATAGATGAATCTCAGACAGTTGAGGACATGACAGGCTTGTGAAAAAAATACAAAACTATATTTGAAAAAAACTAGGGTCTCGAGGTTCATTTGGTTCGAGAGTTAGCATCGAACCAAAGTGAAACTCTCTCGAACAGGTTTATTAACTTTGTACGACCCCCAATCTCCGTTCTCCCAGAAGTAACAAGGATGCTAATATCAGCAAAAGAAAAAGAGAATCCAAAGAAGGCAAGCCATGGATGTAGGCAAGCGAAAATGTCGGCCAACATAGAAGACAACAATAAGGGATTTTCGTTCCATTAACTGCGAAAGCTAGGTCTCCAACTTTACTGTGCTGTTGGAGAAAGAAGGTCACTTCTAATTTTGTGTTGGGGGAGGGGCAAAACATATTTCGTCTGTAATCAAACTAAGGGTTTTTGTACTATAAGCAGCTATTCGATTTAGCATCTCGTAGCAAGGTAAGTCAAAAGCACTATATGCTGCCAGACTCCAAAATAGTGCACTTGCAATATCATGGGAACGAGTTGAAAGACCCAACTAAGGCCGTATCCAGGGGGGGCCGAACCCCCCCCCCCCAAAAAAAAATTTTTGTCTCACTCGTAAAAACGTAAAAAAGGGTGTAATTAAATTTTTTTAGGGGTTTTTTTTTTTTTTTTTTTTTTTTTTTATAAAAAGATAATATATGTGCCCAGGGTATCAAAATAGAATATCCACAATATCCGAGGAACACTTGGGAGACCGAGTTGAAACTCTCAAAGGGTATTGAAGAATGAAAGAGGCCTGAAATTCTAACTTAAGGGAGAAGGCAGAAGTAAGTCAAGAAACATTTTGCGCAATTTTGCAGGGGCGGATCCAGGGTGTAGTTTTAGAAACATAAGCCCCTGCAGGCACTAATTACAACGGACAGAGGGGCAAAAAATAGCAATGGGGGAGGCCAAGTTTCATTGGTATCCCCAAGTCAGTTCTTGTCTCTACAAATTTCGAACTTGTCGGTAAACGCAGTAGTTTTACCGACTCCTGCCGTGATCTACAGAAATTTTGGGAGTTTTGGCGGAGAGAGGGCGAAGGGTCCTTAAATTTTATGCTTAGAAAGAGAGACTGAGAAGGTGAAAAAAAAAATCGGCCTGCGATCCATCTAAATTTGTATGCCCTATTAGCCCCACTGGAACTTTAAATCTTTTCATGGTGAATTAGTGAGGTAATTTCTAAGACAGTTTATGCACACAGACTATTATGGTAGCGTATTTACAATATATCGGGAACATGACCCTACCCTTTTTTGTAGTAATTTATGTTCGTTTCACGTTTGAAGTATTATATAACCGTTTTTCTGTTCGTCTTAGGTTTTGATATAACTAATTTTTTAGAAAACCTTTTTTTTGATTATATCACGGATAAAGCCCACAGGTATGGACTGTCCTCGAAGCATTTATACATATCTTGTAATCTGACTTAATAACATTTGAAATTAATAATGTGTCATTAAAAGACAAAGCAATTTGTCCTATTTTTTTTTATTTCATTAGCATTAACTAAACTTGACTTCTTTAGCAGCATATAGAAGTGACCATCTAATGCATAAGTACCGTTATATATATTGATTTGTATATACACATAAATAGAAAATGTGCTTTAACGTGATTTCTTTTGACGATCTGCTCAGGTTTTTCATAGTTTTATATTCCATGTTAAGGTTATGGTGCAAATATATAGCCCAAATTTATTTCTAAACTATTATACATTCATCCTATTTTATTTTATTTCATCAGCATTAACCAAACTTGACTTCTTTCATGGGTACCGTATAATGCATAAGTACCGAGGTTCTTATCCAAATTCATCTTTTGATTCATAGATAGGTGATTATAATTCCGTAGCTTCTTATTGACTCGAGCATACAAATCGGAGTAAGGTGCGAGTATGTAGTTAGTAACAGATAATAGTAACTGATTAATACTGGGGCAGGGGTAAGAAAAAGCTCATTTATATGGCACTATTTTTCAAATTCACCACAGGGTCTCCCTGAAAGACTGGATATCTATCTCTTAAGTATAGACCACGCTCCCTGTCTCCCTCACCTGGATACGGCCTTGCACAGTATATTTAGAATTGCACAATCGATTGCTAGTAAAAATTTTCTGTTAGCCCGTCGAAACAACTGTTAATATATAATTTCCACTAACATGTACCTAAGACACAAGTATCAAAGATGTCCTTTGTCCAGGTTTTAAACAAGCCTTGCTTGTTTCCAACCCTGATTCTATGTACTTATCCCGTTTTTTTTTAAACCTTTACAGAAACTAATATGTTACACATCTATACTTAAATATTGGCTAAAACAACAAGATAATTCTCATTGAAGTTTCATTTTGACAGGAACAATAAGTGGAAGAAATCCTACTCCTGACTTCTTCACTACCAGAAAAAGTTGGAGGTGGCCTTCAAGTTCCATAGATCTCGTCGAACCGAAACTGACATACCAGAAGAGTTTATACTTTGTTTTGAATTAATTACTATTAACAAAATTCTTCATTACATTCAGATATCATATATATCGGATATTCAGAATTACTTCTAAGCACAATTGCGCCCCCGCCCCCCCCCCTATTGCCTGAGGATGCATACAAATTAAAAATAAGCATAAATAAAATGTTATTAACAGTTGACATCAGCCAGCTTAAGTATATAAGCTAGGGCTATACTAAGGTATAAAGGGGGGAGGGCACAGTTAAACTGGAAGCAACTTTGAAATTCACATGAATTTTCTGAAAGTAATAAGCTAAGAATTTTGTTATTATAGTGTCCAATTCAGGACGCTAGTTACACAGAGAAACTCCAATAGTTCCAAAAGTGTTTTCTGAAGATTCCCTCCCCTAGCTCGGCCCATGAAGATTTACCCAGCTTTTGCAAAACGTTGATTCCTCTGATAGCACCACCGAGAAATTTTTCTGGGAAGTGAAGTATCATAGGATTTAAAATTTACCAAGATTTAAATGAGATAATTTCTCACTTTACTATTTACAAACGGAGGAGGCCAGTGACACCCCTACCAAATCTCGTCGCTGTGTATTCATCAAATACTCATTTTATGTTAAAAATTTGTTTCACTACCTATAAATGTGTTCCCTTTTCAGCAAAGATAGTCAAAATCTTTATCCAGCATCCAAACGACCTAAACAGAATCACGTTTAAATGCCGACTAATAAAAGATTGGGAAAAAAGCTATGATCTTGAGAGAACGCGTCACCTTCGGCGCGCGTCAGCTAATTTACCACCATCCTGATTATTCTTTCGGTCTTTGTACCGAATCGGCATAAGTATAAATTAAGAGCATAACAAAAGTCAGTTGTCAATTCAAAATATTTTCTTTTAGTGCTAAAAGGGTGTAACTAGGATTTACGCGAATTAACTGATCCGATAAAAAAAACTGTCCCGTGAAACTTTCCAGAGGGTATGGGTTTGCAATAAAATTCCAAAAGTTTTAAAATTGTAAATATCAGATCTTCAGGTGGGAAGGGGCTGATTCCACCATCAAATTTTGAAACCTCATGACAAATTATTGCATAGGCCTATGTACCTGTGGCTGGTAACCGTTGTAAACCTCTGCTGTCACCACTCTGTAAACCTCTATTTAGTTCTTTCTATATGCCCTTGGCAGATGTAATGGTTTACGTAATTTCCAAAGATAGACGATAAACGTTGGTACATCGTCTTTATTAAATAACATGAGTAAACACATAGAGAAAATAAGGTAGCACAAGAACAACTAGCTACGACGAAGGTGAAAGATGGACTGACTTTAGAAAAGAACCAAGAGTATAACTTTCCTGGAACGGAAGTTCCAGCTATTGGTTGTTCAACCATGCCTGGGAACGGGCCCTTTCCCACGACTAGCTTTAGTCCCAAGAGCCCCCCTGGAATCCTCTCGTTGACACATAAATGCCCAAATAACTAAGAAATGAGATACCCGGAAAAGCTTCTCGAATTGATGTTAAACACTTTACACCGTCAATCGAATTCCATGAAAACCACATAAACTGAAACAATGAATCAGACCATGGGCGTAGGGAGGGGGGCAGACCTTCAAATTTACATTAAATATGCCTGAAAAAGCAGATGGTTTAGAAAAGGAAGTTGATAAAACTCCATCACACTGTCGACTGCCCCCCCTAGACAATATGCTGCCTAATCTTGCCTACGCCCATGAATCAGACTATGCTAAAATAAATGCTGGTACTGAGTGGCACTTACGTATTATTCTGACGACACTTAAGCAGTGAAGTTAGGTTATTCACAATGAAATATACCAAAATAGGATGAAAATATAATACTTTAGCAACAGAATTATGAAAACTACAACAGAGAACTATTGGAAGCAGGCCGCCCAGAACGCAATATATTAAACACCTAACCTATAAAACTCTGTATATTAAATATTTAATTAATAATATAGCTGCATATTACTTTATCTGACTCAGGCTAAGCTGATTACCTCCAAGTGCATACAGAAAAAACAGTTTTAAACAGATCAAGAACAACAATTTCGTCGAGATAAAATGTAAGTACCTAAATACTGATGGATCCTGTAGAACGTTTTCATATTTTTAATGTTGGATTCATTCCTCCTTGGAGCACTTTGAAGCTGATTAACAACCACCTCTCAAGAAGTTTGAATATATTGTAGAAGCAAGGTCGTGTTCTGAGCGGGGAGTTCGGGGTATGACCCCCACGAAAAAAAAAACCGATTCGTGAAAGCATAATAAAAATACATATAAAATTTTTTTTATGCATTTTTAAAAGTTTTTTTGTAACACCTCCCCCTCAAAAAATACCCCCCCCCTCGAATAAAAATCTTGGATACACCCTTGTGTAGAGATAATAATTTCAGAGGGCTATTGCGCTCCTTTTTCCTCCAAGAAATATTTGAAAATGTAAGGATATGGGAGTTTGGACAACAATTTAGAATGTTTGAGGCGATGGCATAGATCGAATAGCCAAAATGAATGAACAGTTATGAGCTAAACATTTTTCATTTTTTGGTTGATAGTCAAATGATAGTTGACCCTGCTGTATCGGTTGTGGCACTCACGAAAATCAAGACACAAACTGCTTGATTTGTATCGAATTGGAGCTTTACAAGTAACCTACTTTCTACAGATTTTTCCGGATAAAACATTTGCAATTACCTGCACCAAATTTGGTTTCTCTCTAAGAAAAACTATATGTATGGAACTTTTATTCAGATCTCAGGGGCGGATTCAAGATTTTTTTAGGAGAGGGGTGCAAAATATGTTGATCCGATAGACTTGCGTTAGGAACGAGTTTAATTAACGCAAACTTGCGTTAATTAGGTAAATTACACTACGTTAGGGGGGGGTGGCCCCCCCACCCCCCCCCCCCCTCTGGATCCGCCACTGTCAGCTCTCAGCCTATTTCTTCAAAGGAAGTAACTACACTATTTCAGATTGGGCTAGTACTGTTTTCTTAAAACGAAGTTAATGCTTGTAGTTGCTTAAAACACCCTCACAAAACGGGACTAGAAAATACGTAGAAAAAGGAAATACCTAGAGAAAGGACTTAGAAAATATAACTGAGCCTGTTTTTCTGGACGTGATAAAAGTTGACTCGAATGAAATGGTCTTTATTCATTAGTTAATTCGTATTTAAGTGTTTCCTTGTGCTGCTTCAGTACAAAACTACCCCCCCCCCACTTAAAAACAAGAATTTATCCTTCTGTCTTGTATTTTTGAAATTAACAAAGCTTTCTATGCCCAGAGCCCAACACAAACTTGAATTTAGAAGTTACAGCAATCGGGCTGAGTCAAATAGGGTTAGGTTGAATGGGAATTGACTTAAGCCAGTATTGACTTAAACAGGGGGTTGAGTTGCTTGTGGCTGACTTAAATGAACATTGACTTAAACGTGGTTGCGTTAAACAGTGGTTGCGTTATATGAGGGTTGAGTTAATTAAGTGTTAAATTGCACTGGGGTTTAGTTGAATGGCATTGAGCTGAATGGGGATTGAGTGAAACAGGGGTTGAGTTGCAAGGGTTTTTACTTTAACTAGGGTTCAATTGAACGAAGATTAAGTTATATAGTCTGAGTTGAACGGGCTTCAATTAAACGAGGGTTCAGTTACACGCACACCAGGCCCGAGACTACTGCTTTAACGAAGTAACTACCACTTGTATGTTTCAGCCCTAGCTGTCGGTCGGATCGTAAATAAGTGTCACATATTAAGGCTGTTTTCAATCAGAAAGAGCTATTTTAAGAGTGGAAGGACGCTAAGTAGATGATAATAGGTTTGTTTCCCTGAGAATATTGAAAAGTACGCTTGTGGAGAGAGATCAGTCACAAACATAGTCAATAAAAGCATTTATCATTTGATATCGGCAGAAAATGTAATGGAAACGGCGTAGGAGAAGTTCTGAATGTTTCTGATGGTCCAATTAAACTGACCAGACATGGGGCACACTTAGATACAGGACTGACAAGTTAGCTTGCTAGCAGTAATTTCTCTTCGTGACTAAGTTTCTAGTTCACTCTCTTTCATACCCTGTCCGGTTTGTCAGATGTCTCGCTGGCATCGGACAATATCAAACAGTTCGTGGTAACGAACTGTAAGTAAGGAGCGACCCGGCTCAATGGTAACCGAAACTCTAGAAAACGGGTTTTTGATACCAATAGATATATCAAAAGAATCAAATTTCAATGCTAATTTCAAATATATAACTTTTATAAAGTTTTAGTGCTACTCATCAAAAGTTACGCGCCTGAGAAAATTTGGCTGATTTTCAAAAAAAGGGGGAAAGACCCCCTAAAAGTTATAGAACCTTAATGAAAATCACACCATCATATTCAGCGTATCAGAGAACCCTACTGTAGAGGTTTCAAGCTCCTATCTACAAAAATATGGAATTTCATATTTTTTTGCCGGAAAAAAGATAACGGCTGCTTGTTTAATTGTTGTTTTTTTTTTCCCCAGGGGTGATCGTATAGACCCAGTGATCCTAGAATATCGTGGGTGGGCTCATTGGAACGGAAAATAAAAGTTCTAGTGCCCTTTTTTAGGTGACCAAAAAAAATGGAGGGCAACTAGGCCCCCTCCCACGCTCATTTTTTTCCCAAAGTCACTCGATCAAAATTTTGAGATACCCATTTTGTTCAGCATGGTCGAAAATATGATAAAAATGTCTTTTAGGATAACTTGATCCCCCAAAGTCCCCAGGGGGAGGTCTGAAAGTTATGAACTTTACTCATTTTTAACTTATAGTTTTTTTTTTTGGGAATTATACATTATTTTTCAGTGGTGATTTTTTGTGGTAGGTGGGGGATGGCGAGGGTCGGGGTCTATATGGAAGGATCTTTCCATGAAGGAAGTTTTCATGGGGGAAGGGAAATTGCCATGAAGGGGGCGCCGGACTTGCCAGCATTATTTATTGGTTATTGGGAAGTATACAACCATTTTCAGGAAGGATTTTTTCTGGAGGGGGGGGCTAGAGGCGGGGCTGACGCGGGAGAATCTTTTCGTGGAGGATGTTTCTTTGGGGTAAGGGACATTTCTATGAAGGGGGCGCCGGATTTCCAAGCATTATTTAAGAAACGATCAGAAGTTACATAAAAAAAACAAGTTTTTTCAACTGAAATGTAAGAAGGAATATTAGAACTTAAAACGAACAGAAATTATAACGTATGTGAGGGGGTTCTCCCCCAAGTCAATACCTCGCTCTTTACGCTACAGTTTTTTTTAGTGCTTTCAAAAGAGCTATCTATTCTAATTAACCGGCTTTTTTTGTTCTGGGTTTTGTTAATAAAATTTGTTTTTTAATTTTAACTTAAAGTGGGTTTTTTTTACTAAGGGGAGAACCCCTTCATATAAGTAATAACATATACGTAATAAAAAAAAAACAATAAAAAAACAAGCGATACGGCTCAATAGTAATCAAAACTTTTAAAAACGAAATTTTGATGTCAATAAATGTATCAAAAGAATGTGTTTATAATGCTGATCCTAAATATATAAATTTTATTAAGTTTAGTATTACTCATCAAAGGCTACGAGCCTGAAAAAATTTACTCGATTTTTTAAAGAGGGGGGAAACACCCCCTACAAGTGACAGAATTTTAATGAAAATCACACCGTCAGATTCAGCGTATCAGAAAACCTTCAAGCTCATATCTGCAAAAATCTGCAACTTTGTATTTTTTGCCAGAAGAAAAATATACGAATATAGAAGTTAGTTACGTAAGTTAATTTGTTAAGACATCCATTTAGCAAAAGAAAAGTAAAATTTTTATGCAAATAAAAGCTGCATTAACTAAAAAACGATCAGAAATTAAATAAAAAAAACATGTTTTTTAAACTGAAAGTAAGGAGCGACATTAAAACTTAAAACGAACAGAAATTATTCCGTATATGAAAGGGGCTGTCCCCTCCTCAACGCCTCGCTTTTTACGATAAAGTGTTTTATTGTTGTAAAAAATAGAGTTGTGAGAAAGTCAAACTTTTTATTGTTTTAAAAAATAAAGATGTGAGACAGAATCAAACTTTAGCGTAAAGAGTGAGGCGTTGAGGAGGGGACGGCCCCTTTCATATACGGAATAATTTCTGTCCGTTTTAAGTTTTAATGTCACTCCTTACTTTCAGTTTACAAAACTTGTTTTTTTTATTTAATCTCTTTAAGTGTCGCTTCCGAGTTGATAGTGGGAATGACGACTGCAGGCTTGTGAGAATAGGATCAAATATTTTCTCCCTGACTTCTGCTGAGAACACGCCAATGAACTCGATTTGGAAGTTTTTTTGGAACTTTTAGAGATATGGAGCTTTTTACAGTATCGAAATGATTGAAACGCGCTTAAAAAGTGAGCACATATTTTTTTTGTCTCTTCATGTTTTTGTTTGCGCATAAGCTTACTTCCAATACATTTTTCAAGTCAGAAATACGTCATAGTATTAAGCCAATAGAGCTGCTTTGCGTTACCCAGAAGATGAATTATTAGATAGTTTTACTTTCTTTGATTCCTCTTTTTTTTAATACAGGCTTCGCGGCTCCATCACAGGTCAAGATATGCCACTAGTCCTGGTAATTGCCTCATTTCAACACTGAGGTATTTGTTATACGATCTCTTGAACGCGTCAAGGGAATGATATTTCGGGATCACCTCTGCCGGCAAGCTATTCCATGTGGCGACTGATCGTCGGGCGAAACTCGTTCTCAGATATTCTTGGCGGGGAATACCCTGCTCAAGGTACACCTCAAAGAGCAGTACTTTGGCGAATTGATCGCAAAGGCTTTGCTCTGTCAGGAACGACCTGCGATAGCTCCTTTGATGGAGGGCTATACGTGTACTTGTAGAAAACTGACATGAAAGCCACGTCGAACCGTTCCTGGACCAACTGCGGGGTTTTAGCTATCGTGTTGCCAGAGGTTGCTGCGTGAAGTGCTCGATTTTGAATCCATTGGAGTGGAGCGATGCGGGTTTCTGGTTCACCAGCGAAGAGAGGATATGCATATTCCATTACAGGTCCGATGCAAGAAATGAACAGGGGCAGAATAGCCTCAACAGGGAGGAGACTTTTGCATCTTAGGATGACTCCTAGCTTTTTGGAGCGAGAGGATCTAAATTTACTGAGATGCTCAGTCTATGAGAGATCCGAAGAGAATTTAACTTCAAGTAGGCGTAGTGTATCAACTCGTGCTATTTCCTTTCCTTTGAAGACAAAATCAGGATGATTCCTCATATTACGTGCCTTAAAAATTACGAGCTCTTCCATTTTCATGCGTTAAAACAGACAAGCCACGCATCTGCCCACTCCTCGATTCTCTCTAGGTCAACCTGAAGCTCTTTATGGTATTCGCTGGGATCTTCGTCCTTAGCAATTGATGGTTTGGTTGTCGTGTCATCAGCAAAGTGGTGGGCTTTCCTCAAAAGGTTGTTCCCTAGGTTGTTTATAAACACCAAGAAAAGAGTTGGCCCAAGAATACTTCCTTGGGTGCTCCTGATAAGATTGGGTGTTCTTTTGATATGAAGCCATCCAGGCCAACCTGAATGAAAATTGACGAGGAAAGTCGGTAGGCACCTCAAATAGTCGAACATCAAATCTATAGGCTTTCAGTTTACAAAAAAGTCCCTTTCGCCATACACGATCAAACGCTTTTGCGATGTCAAAGGAGAGAAGGCGAATATCGTGCCCCTAAAAAAGGAGCTCAAACCGCTCTTGATACTACACAATCAGACCGTCTAATGTAGATCGTTTTCTGCGAAAACCGTGTTGCGTGTCTACCAATAACAGATGTGACTCGAGGTATTGGTAAAGGGTCTTCTTCATAACGCTTTCTTAAACATTACCTATGCAGGACAGCAGACTTATTGGACCAAACGATCCTACATTAGTAAGGTCAGCTCTGCCTTTGGAACAGGGGCCACATGAGCAATTTTCCAGGCTTTCGGGAATGATCCGGCTGCAAATATTTTCTACACAGAGAGGTGAGAGGACCAGCAAGTTCAAGGGCACAGCTTTTAAGGATGAGATTGGACAACTTGTCATGTCCTGAAGCTTTGGTGACATCCAGCTTGCTTAGCGTTCTGAGCGCCTCGCTAGTAATTATGTTAACGCTTATGATTTTCGCATCTGTTCATGGTGGAAAGTGGTGAGGGGAGACTCCGGCTCCATCAAATTGGGAGACGTTTGAAAAGGCTTGAGCAAGAGCATCTGCCTTTCCCTGGCATGACTGAACCATCGTCCCTTCAACATGAAGTGAAGGAATTGATATTGGTTAAGATGCCTGCAGAACTTCTTTGACGACCCTCCACCACCGCTTTGAAGGGACACTTTTCAGTTTGTCTACAAACCTGTGTTTGTAGTCGGCTTTAGCTTGAAATGCGCCTTTAGCAGTTTCCTTCCGAGCGCTAATAAAAGCAGCCCGGTCCTCGTCTGATTCAGTCAAAGGCCATTTATTGTGAGCCTTCTTGCTTGCCCTGGCTGCTTTTCTACAACCAGCATTGAACCAAGGCTTATCTCGAAATGAGACCTTTACTGGTTTGATGGTACGAATTGCTCAATGGCCTCTGTAATCACTTTTTCGTAAAGTGCCACTGATTTATGTGGGGCTTCTTTTGAAAATTTACCTCATGGCTTTGCCGATAAGAAATTTTGCAGACCATCCAAGTCTGTTTGGTGATACTGCCTGATAATCCGCTCGTGCTTTACAGGTGGAGGTATTTTGAGATTTCCACGAGCTGTAACCGTATTATGGTCACTGGCAAAGGGATAGCTTTCGATGCTAAAGGAATCCCAATTATCAGTTAAGGAGAGATCAAGCCGGGAAGAATCTATGAGGGCCAATATAAGTGCCAAATTCAACAAGTTGTTCTAGGCCATAAGGAAGACTCAGGTCTAGCAGAGATACACCTTCCCCATCAGTCGTGCGAATTTTCAGCCAGTGGCAATGATGAATGTTTAAGTCTCCTTGGATTATTATGTCTGACCTAGGGAACTTTCACTTTACAAATTCCAAGCAATCTTCCAGATATTCGGTGACTTTCATCTCTGGTGGGTTATTGACTGTACCAATATCGAACAATTTATTTGGTGTGTTAACTTTCACCCAAAGGACCTCCTTATCGCTTGAAATCGAAATTGACGAAAATGGGATATTATTTTTTAAGGTACATTTCAAGAACGCCTCCACCAAAATTCAAGCTTCTCTGTTTTTTGTGATCCAGCCTTAACAGAGTGTAACCAGGAATGTCGGCCTCACTATCAATGACGCCAGAATTCTGGTTGGGGTCAGATATGCACATGATAGAGGGGAAAAATTTTCGTTTTGCTCTTCATTTTGCGCCGTTGCCACAAACCGTCTCCCATCAAATGTTTTCGCATTGGTTCTTTTATGTACCACTAGATACATGCGAACAAAGAAGTAGAACAGAGCATCGTTCCCGTACCACACTCTATAAACTTTACTTTCCAAGTGCAATCTACCTGGACATCATTTTCTAATGAGACCCAAAACATCTTCAAAAACATATTACGTATTTTTGCAATATTACAAAAAAAAAAAAAATAAGAAAAAAAAAATTAAAATCGTGATACTCAATAGCATAGTCTTTATGTTGAATGGTATCTCTATCTTAATCCTGCGCTGAGGTACAAAGAAAAATAAGCGTTTAGAAATTTTCCATAGCAAATTGATACGAGGAATTGATACCTTGCTTTCGCTATCCGTATGTACTTACTTCAAAAGGGTCTCGGGTGCTCCTATCTATTCAATTGTGGATGCTTCCCATTGTGTTTCGGAAATTTATTCATTCATTTCTATTTACAGACAAAGCAGGGTGAACAGTCCATGTTGCGCGACAATTTCTCTACTTTTGTTTATTCATGTTATTCAACGAGATTCCACTTTGAACCTAACTTTTACCAAAAATAACAGACGATCTTTAAAAAACCTAATTGATAGAGACACAAATTGTATGCGACTACAAGAAGGTTAAGAAACTGGGCAAGTTGCAGCCAGTCCTTGCAATTCAGGAATCATATCACCGGTAAGAGGCCATTCAGGACTATCAAGTCCGACCTAATTAAGACAACTTGGCTTTCATGTAACTAGAATTTACGACTGAAGCACAATAGTGCCAAAATTAATTTCTTTTTCCTTTACCAATTTCATGCTAAGAAGCTTGAAAATGGAAAGTCTGTTCTAGAGGAGGAAAGACAACTCGGATTGTTCTGACTCAAATAACCACGCCAGATATGTATGAGGGGATAAGACTTAACAAGAGGCATGGAATGGGTGAAATTAAACACTAATCCTTGCACTTCTAGAAGATAGTCATTGAATAACCCACCCCAGACTTTCCTTTTAAGGGATCGGCACGTCTTTGGCTTGTACCAGAGCCTGCCCTACTAACAATTGTGTTGATCTCTACTAACGCAGAACTAATATTGCCACTAAAGAAATTGGGGTATGATTTTGGTGCAAAACTAGTGTCATTTGGGGAAAAAATTGAAATTTAGCAAATGCACTTACTCGCATGCGCTTGCAGCAGTACAGGGCTTTTCTGCGCCATCCAGGATTTGAACAGATATTTTGAGTGAAAGTCTCCCATCATAGATAGTCATGTGCCAACTTTTCAGCAAAATTCCACTAGCATTTGTCCCAGTTGTTTCTAAATTTGTGAAAACCTCTAGCTAGCTCCAGATCTATTTTAACTAGAATCTGCCAGTTTCCTTAGCTATCTTTCTTGTCTTGTGTTCCATGTTGGTAAGCGTTCAGTAGACAGTGTTTACATAATGAAGTTGTTTTCAGGGTTATATAGGGCGCGTCAAATCCAAAGGAAGCCGGTAGAACTCGGTGATGCTTGATATTTTGTGGATGTCTTGACAACGCCAACGGACTCTGTCATTCAGAGTTTGATCAGATAGTTGGCTACGCAACATCAAAGGCAGGAATTGGTGATCAAAAACATCCTTAGTGTGTCCTGAGCTGCTTTGATCGGCCAAGATTCAAGCCACCATGGAACTCAGATAAATGGAACTATTAATTGTTTTGAGAGGAAGGCCACAGACGGTAAGTTCATAGTCTGTTGTGATGATCAGATCAACAACTTATGATGTCTTCGTGTTCTTTGATATGTCAATAGATATATATCTGGGTGTAGCGTCAATGAGAGATATGTCTCTATAATTAGAAAACTCTGCCTCTTCAACTTTTTTTTCAATCCCTTCGAAATTTCTTGGTTTTCAATATTTATGTAAAGAGGGTTAGTAGCTTGGCCATAATCAAACGTGAAAAACATTGAAAATTTTTGTAGTCACAGGGTATGCCGTTTCAGATTTCTAATGGTGTAATGATTTTGTCAATGTCTGGTGGAGGCATGATTATGCTGGATGACTGTTTCGAGACCAAGGATGGCATCTTTTCTTAAGCATCATACAGTGCCTTCACGTTGGGGTTCAGAAGCTCACTAAATTGTATTTTTCATCGCCCTAACTATTTATCTTTTAAAGGCATTCCCTTATTTATCTTTCATAGCATTGGGTGCACATGACTTATTTTTACTAGCTCCTGTGAGAATTTGATATGTGGATCTTAAGTCATGGTTTCACACTGCGCTTTCTAATTTATAGGTAACTTCCTCCCAGTAACGTGTGCAGGGTTTCTTGCACTTTGCCTAATACACTTATTTAGTTGAGCCTTATACACTTTGCCTAGATGGTTTGAAGCAAGTCTCTATTTGATATTTTAAAGGGATCATTTTGAAATCCAAATCTGTCTGCAGGGGTAGGAGTAGCTTTGTATTTCAGGTGCAGCCTGAGTGACGGTTATTTTAAAACACAGCAGCATGTTTTTTAGTCTTGCTTATTGGTGGGTAAGGCATCGTATCTGTTCTGGAGCTGAAGGATAAACTTGGTGTTATAATTAATAATTAAGTTTGGTTTACTCACCACGTTGGTGCCTTCTTCCTCCATCCGTCCAGGATATGATCACTGCCTGTTCCAGATCCAGTAAAGGTATCTTTCCAGGTGTGGCATCTTGAACAGATCCTCCCCATTTCATCGTGACTAGGATATGATAGATCTAGGCTTTGGTGATCCTTCGAGCGGCTTGTGATGTGGAGCAAATTATTACGTTCCAACAAAGATTTCAAAACCACAAGTTTATGGTTTTAATCAACTGGATAATTCACTCAATATTTTTACAACGCTGCATTCATTTTTGGTGTTTTATAAGGTCATGAACTGACTCGTCAGTTATTCCCTTTCAGCCATTCAAGTCTTCTGATACTGTAAGGTAATCTCACTGGGGATATCTCTTCACTCTATGCTCTAGCTATAATTAGAATACATATTTTTGGGATTCAACAATATAACGTGTCGGAGCACTTACTTATGTTATGCTAATTTTTAAAAAATAACCTTTAAGCGGATAAAGATAATTCTTGAGCAGATAGAATTCGTGCTAGGATCATGAATTTAGCTGTAGAACTCAGCATGAACCCACTCGACGAAGCCCGGATTCATCACGTACTCCGCCACTGATAAATCTTTATTTTTTCTCTGAATTTGGCATGAGTATCCCTTTAAGTAAGACACTTCCCATCATTGTTTTGGAAAGACTGGCCACACCCACCTTATATCTGTTCGATTGGTAGCCGATGACATGGTGGGATGTCATGCCTGCTATGGATCTTGCATCCCAGCAAAAGACCCCCGAAAGCTTTTTCATGCAATTAATATGAATTAGAATAGTTGCTAATTTATCAGCCTGTCCCCGTTCCTTCGGACGAAGGCATGTCGTTTAAATCTGACGACAGTCTAGAAGATGACAAATTATTGAAGCCATTTATTCTTCTCTCAGGTATTGCGCGAATATTTCTTAACCTTAAGCTGCTCAGAAATACGACAAACTGTCTGCGTTAGTATTCAACAGCGTCTGGTATCTAACTCGTCAAGAGACCCACCAAAGTATCACTTTGATGTGCATACTAGGGCATCCTGTTAATGGTTAGAGACGCGGAAGCTTCACCAATAGTTGGGAGTATCTCCCCACCAGGAGACAGACTCATTGTTTGAATCTTACTGATCCAATCTTAATCATCTCCAGCTTAGTCAGACATTACTTTATGCAGCTCATTGCAAACTTGTCAAGTTTACTAAACCTGTTGTGATCATGTTCAATACAGATGTCATGAGATAAACCTAATCGTCTAAATAAACCTATATTTTTGACATCCTAGTTGTAGATTTTGTTCTGCTCCATCAACTACTGTCACTTTCAGACAATAGACCTGAATGTATTAGTTCTAAAAAGAGAATACAGGAATAATTAAGCTGAAACCAGATAAATGGTGTCGATTGGGGAGAGGGGAGGGGTATGTGCCTTCTCCCCTCCATCAGATCTCAAGTACTATCCTTTTTTTCATTTTTTCACTGAAAAAAAAGAAAAATACAAAACTGTCAACCCCCCACCCGCAATTATTGGAGATATACCCCCCTCACCGTTTTCTCAGGTTCTGCCACTAAACCAGGAACACTCTCTTCACTATCGTATTTACTTTGGCATGTTAAAGATCCAGTAAAATGGAGTATCTTTCAAACTCGACTGTCAAAACTTGAAACAAAATGATGGGGACCAGAAGGGGGCAATGTCTTGATACTTGAGACGATACCCAAAGTTGAATATTGTTTGGTTTTATTTGGCTACTTTTTTATTATATCAATTAAAATAAATTTCTCCACAAAATAAGTTTTTTAAAGAAAAGTAAAGAGCTCCATTAAACCAAGATGAGCAAAAATAGAATCAAATAGTCTACCAAGCATAAAATCAAGCATTAATAAATAAACGAAACCCAGAACGAACAGAAATTACAATAAATAACCGAGTCAAACTCAAAACGAGCAGAAATTAATATGAGTATGGCTCACAGCTCTTATGCCTTCTCAAGACCAGAATATAATTTGCACTGAAAAAAAATTAATGTTTTCACTTTTCTAACTTTAATAAATTAAAAATTATTACTATTTTACGGAATAAATATCACCATATGTATATTAAACTGACAATGCGCATAATTCATTTGTAGTTCTTTTTTCAGTAAAGTGCAAATTATTTTGCCTTGAGAAGACATAGGGGTTGTAAGCAGGGCTTCCACTACTAGGGAGATTACCCTATTTTAGAGAGATATTACTTCTTTTAGGGACACTTATTTTGAATCTAGGGATAAAGGGAAATATGGGGTAAAGTAAGGATTTTCAGGGAAATCTGGTGTAAATTAATGATTTTAAGAATTTCCAAAAGAAACAATTCGACCAAAAGTTTGTTCACAAGTTGCTTCAGTTACCAGTGTTCAAAAATTGGATAGATAAAAGAGTATCAGACAAGTCAAAGGAGCAGAAATGTACCATAATGTAGGCTATGTTTGAAGTATGAATATTTAGGGAAATCAGAGTTGACCCTGCATGCTCTGACCAAGTAGCATATAAAAGCAAGCACTTAAATTGAGACAAAGATTGGCTGTGGCAGCATTGAAAAACTTCTGACTGTAGGCAGTAATTCTAAAGAAATTGAACAGCACATCTACATATTTTCGGCAGAACATAATCTTCCATTAGTCTTCCAGACAGCTTGATCCCTCTCCTAAGAAAATTATTAACAAAAGACAGGCCCTAGAAGGGGTCACTCTGGGTAAACAGAATACAGAAAGCTACAAATATTTTGTGAGATAATTTTTCTTTGGTACTACACAATCAGTTAGTCGAGCTACTCAAAACGGCTTTTTCTCCGTGATAATTGATAAAGACCACTGATTGTACTAATGATAAACAACTAGCTATCACTGTAGTGTATTTTTAGTGAGAAAGATCTAAATCTTCATGTCGAAGCATTGGACATGGTTAAGTGTAGTGATGGGTCGGCTAAGGGTCTCACTAACTGATCAAACAAGTCATTGAAAAAAACTCGATTCCCTGGCAAAATATTGTTGGATTTTGTGCAGACACTACTAACGTCATTTTTGAGCCAATAGCATTGAAATGCTTCAACGCTAATGAAAGCCATGGTGCCCCATATCTTGAATGTGAAATGCTCATGCCAACTTATTCACTTATGTTCATCCTATGCATGTTTGTAACTCCCCAATACACTAGAAGACTTGGCACGAAATATCTATACCCACTTTTCGAGAAGCGCTTCCAGATGAGATAGGTATGCTGAATTTCAGGAGTTCTTTCAATGCAAAGCACTCTCAATCCTTGCACCAGGACAGACCCACTGGTTGTCCCTTCAGGCCGGCATAAAGAGGCTTATTGATCGTCGGGTTGCTCTTACTCAGTATTTCATAGAAACCACGTTTGACGACCCAACTGCAACCAATGACCTTATCTTGTCAACATTACAAAGCAAGTTGACAAAGCCATTGAAACATTACAATTCATGAATTCATGGACTACTCTCTCGGCCTGTCTAACGAATTCAACACAGTTTTTCTATCTGAGCTTCCACTTCTTCACTCCCTAAAGGCAAGCGCCAGCAAACTTGTGAACGATGTTGCGTCTGACTTCAAGAAACTGGACTATATTCGCAGTTTTGGTTTGTTTACCGAACTGGATCCTTACCTTTCAAGTGAGCACCTGCCTTTAGACCAAACATATATGGTAATAGATGCAACCGATTCAATGCGAGAACTCGTAGATGCTCAAGAGCCAAGTGATAATATTGATCTTTTTTCCCAGTCTTGTCGAAAACACTATATAGTCCTAATCAAGCTGATCCAAGACCGTTTCAAGTTTGAAGACAAAATTTATGACATTTCGGCTTTGGTTGAACCAAGGAATGCAAGAAGTTTGAAGCAAAACTCTCCAAGGCCACTATTTGTGAGATTTCCTGTTCTAAGAGAATAGTGTTGCCTCCAGAAAACCGACGTAGAATGGAGGTCACAGGCAATGACTGATGTCTCTGAGCTTCATTTGGGAGATGCCCAAGTTGAAGACCTGTCAATGAATTTTAGGGAAAATTGATAAAAAATTAGGGTAAATTGAGATCGAAAAGTGGAAGCACTGGTTGTAAGCCCTATTCATTTTAATTTCTGCTAGTTTTCAGTTTGCCTCGGTTATTTATTGTATTTTCCGTTCTTTTTGGGTTTCATTTATTTATTGATGCTGATTTGTGGTAGTTTTACGCTTGGTAGATTATTTGATTTTGTTTTTTTTTATATATATATTATTTGATTTTTGGAGGTTGACAGCCCCAGACGCATAATTACTGAGCCTTTCAACGAATCCGAAAAAATAGATGTATCAAAACTAACTTTGGATGTTTGTTTTGGGAAATGATGGAGGTGGAGGGGGGGGGGGGTATTTGCTGTCCGATCACTTTTGAATCTTAAAAATTGCAGTGTAACCTCCAATTTCAAATCAAATGAGCCTGGGAAAACACGACGAGGGGGGGGGCTAGCTAGCCTCCGATCATTTGAATTTTGAAAGAGCATTAGAACTTGTTTTTACCAATCCAATGAGCCCCCTTCATAGTTTATAGGACCATCCTTTCTATAAAAACATTATATGCTCCCAGCGCATAACTTACAACCCTTTCCCTGAGGGCTGTGGGGGGGGCTGTAATCTTCAAAGGCACAATTACAGAACCTATCAACTACGCTTGATACCCCCTTTGTAGGGGGTATAGTTATGGTGCTAAGGTGATTAAAACTAGGGTAGCGTGTGCTTAGGATTCAGCCCTACTAATTACCTTGAGCCATGACATTTACTGGGAGTAATGAGAAGCTTAAATAATGTTGTTGGGTATAATACAATAGTTTTATTTATGCAACCAAATTACAAGGTCTGGTCAAAAATTACAAGGTATACATGCCATGGGGACTAATCGTCCCAGACAATCAATAATTATAAGAAATATATGATTAAGTACAATTACAATAAGATACTTCAACAATTACAATATTTGAACAATATTCCAAGGTATTCCCAAAAAAAATGAGCCTCATCTGAAGTTGTCAAGACCACCCATTCCATATAAACCTTATATGCCCCCTAGGGAATAACTTACAGCCCTTCCCCAAAGGCTCTGGGGGTTGCGTCAACCGGTTCTAGGCGAATACCCCCCAGAAAATACCCCCCGCGGAAAATAACCCCCCGGAAAATACCTCCTCCCCGCGGAAAATACCCCCCCCCCCAAAAAAAAAATACCCCCCGTAGAAAATAAGGCTTTCCAAATTTGAGAAATTTTATTTGAGTTTTATTTTTTTAATTTCCGTAGGGGGATGGAATTTTGGTACTTGTGTATTATGCACCACTCACTCAAGTTTACGCTGTGTAAAATCCGAGGACACACCGTTTTTTTGTTAGTTTCCGTAGGGGGATGGAATTTTGGTACTTGTGTATTATGCATCACTCACTCAAGTTTACGCTGTGTAAAATCCGAGGACGCACCGTTTTTTTTTGTTAGTTTCTTGGTTACTTTAGAAATAAATTAGCGCATTAGGGGAGGGGGGGGGGTAAGCATACCGGGTCTGCATGCAAAATGTATTTGGTACAACTATTCTGCATATTAGATAGATAGACAAATAAGTGTATTTTAAAGCCAAATATAAGGCCATGAACAAAGTAAAATAACATAAATGAATATAGTGAATGGGGGGGGGGGGGGGGGGGGTAACCCCCAAAAATGCCCTCCCCACAAAAATATCCCTCCCTTCAGAAAATACCCTCGTGGAAAATACCCCCCCCCTGTGGAAAATAAGGTTTCTAAATTTGAAACTTTTATTTGAGTTTTTTTTATACTTTTAGTCAGTTATTTTTTATAGTTGAAGTCGGAAAATAATTCTTTCTAGGTATATGGCCACAAAAAATTAGAGAAGAATAGCAAGGTATTTGGAAATTTTGTTAACTAAAAAAAAAAAAAAAAAAAAAAAAAAAAAAAAAAAAAAAAAAAAAAAAACTTGCAGCGCTTACCTCGGGAACTGTGGGGAATCAAGTCATCCTCAAAGACACATATATTAATATGTCTATATTAATCCCTCCTGAAAACGTCTGTATACTTCCCAATAATCAATAATATATGTAAACAATGGATAGCCAAACCTTCTTAAACTTTTTCGTGCCATATGTTTTAGCTTAATATTGGTGATTGTTTGCCTAAATTGTTTTTCTTCTTCATTTTTTTTTTTTAAATTCCCGCTACTGCCTAGAATTTCAGAAAATCATATGGAAGTCTTTTCAACACAAATGGATTTGTGTTTTTTTCTAAGTTTTTAAGACACTTCTGGTGTGTAAATTCCTCTTGTTATTGGTCTTTACTACATTTCGACGAAAATATAAAAAAACTCAAATAAAAGTTTCAAATTTAGAAACCTTATTTTCTACAAGGGGGGAGGGTATTTTCCACGAGGGTATTTTCCAAGGAGGGGGTTTTTTCCGCGGGGTTACTTTCCGATGGAGGGGGTGGGGTATTTTTCGTGGGGGAGGGCATTTTCTGGGGGGTTAAACACCCCCTTCCCACTCACTATATTTATTTATGTTATTTTACTGTATTCATGGCCGTATATTTGGCTTTAAAATATACTTATTTGTCTATCTATCTAATATGCAGAATAATTTTACCAAACACATTTTGCATGCAGACCCTGTATGCTTACCCCCCCCCCCCCTAATGTGCAAATCTGTAGCTCAAATTTATTTCTAAAGTAACGAAGAAACTAACAAAAAAAACCGGTGTGTTCTCGAATTTTACACAGCGTCAACTTGAGTGAGTGGTGCATAATACACAAGTACCAAAATTCCATCCCCCTACAGAAATTAAAAAGATAAAACACAAATAAAATTCTCAAATTTGGAAAGCCTTGTATTCCACGGGGGGTATTTTTTGGGAGATGGGGGGGGTATTTTCCACGGGGGTATTTTCCGGGGGATATTTTCCGCGGGGGGGGGGGGGGTAGACGCCAGCCACCGCGTCAACCTTGGAGGCATTGTTATATATTCTTTGGACTATTTTGAACAAAATGGCTATCTCATAATTTCAATCAGATACGTTTGGCGAAAAAAGAGGCAGTTGGGGTGAGGGGGGGGGGAATAGTTGCCCTCCATCACTTTTTACTCTTAATAAGAAACTAGAACTTCTAATTTTCAACCAAATGAGCAATCTTTAACGTTTATACAACCATGCCTTCCAAAAAACTTAAATGCCACCGGGGCATAACTTCAACCCTTACCCCAAGGCTCTGTTGGTTTGTATCAACCCCAAAGCCTTGTTACATGATCTTTGGACTATTTTGAAATAAAACAGATGTCTCAAAATTTATATTGATGCGTTTCGGGAAAACACGACGTGTGGGGGTGGGGGGGCTAGCTGCCCTCTGATCATTTGAATTTTGAAAATGGCATTAGAATTTCTGATTACCAATCCAATGACCCCCCTTCGAAGTTTATAGGACCATAATTTCTATAAAAAAATTATATGCTCACAGGGCATAACTTACAACCCTTGTCCTGAGGGTTGTGGGGGGGGGGGGGCTGTAATCTTCAAAGACATAATTACAGAACCTATCAACTACGCTGAATAAAATGGCTATCTCAAAATTTAGATTGGATGTATTTGGGGAAATGATTAGCGTGAGGGGCTGGTTGCCGTCCAACCACTTCCGACTATTAAAAAGGGACCGCCCTCCTAAAATTAGAAGGCGATGTCTTTGATACTAGAACTTGCCATTTCCAATCGAATAAGCTTCTTTTGAGGTTTCTACAGCAAAACTTTCTATACGAAGTGTCCTGGTCTAAAAAAAATAATATACTGTGCCAGCATCGTTCTTTACTTAGGCAGCGCTATTGCATTGCTTATGATTGCACATGAGATTTCTTCCCTGTTTTGTAATTAAATAAAAAAAAATTTTTCCAACTGAAATCAAGGAGCAATATTAAAACTTAAAATGAACAGAAGTTATTAAATACACGAGGGGGTTTGCCCCCTCGTCAATACCTCTCTCTT
Source organism: Artemia sp. Qi Xiang Cuo (assembly GCF_049724085.1). NCBI lineage: Eukaryota > Metazoa > Arthropoda > Branchiopoda > Anostraca > Artemiidae > Artemia > Artemia sp. Qi Xiang Cuo. Next base: position 76,828,019 of record NC_142796.1, on the reverse strand, counting down.
TACGCTAAAGTTCGAATTTTGTTCCTTTCTTTAAGAATTCTTTAAGAATGACTCCTGAATCACAAAGGCCGTTTAGTTAATACAAATAGTTCTTTTGAAAGTACTAAAAAAAAAACTTTAGTGTAAAGAGCGAGATACGAACGAGGGGGCGTACCCCTTGATATGCGTAATAATTTCTGTTCGTTTTAAGTTTTAATATTACTCCTTACTTACAGTTGGATAAAACTTGTTTTTTTTATTTAATTTCTGATCGTTTCTCAAGTAATACTGGGAAATCTGGCACCCCCTTCATGGAAAATTATCTTCACCCATGGAAAGATGCTCCCACGTAACGCCCTTCCTCCGACCCCACAACCAGAAAATAAACCTGAAAACGTTTGTATAATTCTCAATAACCAATACTATACGTAAACAATGGGCAAAGTTCATATCTCGCAACCCTCTCCCCGGGAACTGTGGAGGATTAAATCATCCTCAAAGACATATTTATTAGATGTTATAGCTATGCTGAACAAAATAGCTATCTCAAAATTTGGATAAGGTGACTTTGGGAAAAAATTAGAGTGTGAAGGGGCATAGTTGCCCTCAGATATTTTTAGTCACTTAAAAAGGGACTTTTCATTTCCGTTTTAATAAGCCCTCTTGTGATATTCTAGAACCACTGGGTCGATACGATCACCCGTGGGAAAAAACAAACAGAGAAACACGCATCCGTGATCTTTCTTCTGGCAAAAATACAAAATTCCCCATTTTGGCAGATAGGAGCTTCAAACCTCTACAGTAGGGTTCTCTGATACGCTGAATCTGATATTGTGATTCTCCTTAAGATTCCATGACTCTTAAGGGGTGTTTTCCCATTTTTTTTTGAAAATAATGCAAATTTTATCAGGTTCGTAACATTTGAGGGGTATAACTAAACTTGATAAGACCTATATATTTGGAATCAGTATAAAATCTGATTCTTTTGATGTATATATTGGTATCGAAATTCCCTGTTTAGAGTTTCAGTTGCTATAGAGCCGGGTTGCTCCTTACTTACACTTCATTACCACGAACTGTTTGACAACGATTCCTTCAATCGATTCTAGTTTTTCAACTTTCATCCGTGTGAACAATCAGGACAGCTCTTGGTGGACTTTCCTTGTGATATCCAGCAGACATAATGTTACTGTAAAAACTTAACTTTTTTACTCCGGTACCGTATATTGCTGGCTATATTTGAAAGCTTCGCGACAATTTATTGTGTGTTAGATATGGTAAGACATATTCCAAGATTGACCTTTATTGTATCTGGTTAATTTTGTATCTGTGATTTTTTTTTCCAAGAAAGATGGTGCATATTTGATAATAGTGCAAATCTGCAACAACGACGGTGAAATCCATCCAAATGACTAGGAATTTTAAATTTCAGTAGTCGAATTAAGTGTTCATACCATTGGCCGGGTCACAGAAGAGAGAAGATCTTGGTATTTAGAAACAGCCGAAAAAATATAAATACGCCTAGCAATGAACAATATATCATGTTTCTATAATCTTACTGATGTGCCCAAGTTTTTACTAGTTGATACGTACTATTAGTGCATACCCTGCAATTTCGACAATTCCTGGTCAGACCAAAATCATTTAAAAAATAGATAAATGAAAACTGCAATAATTCTGCCTTTTTCTAGAAGGTAGCGGGCAAATTGCAACTATAGTGTTTTTTCGTCGATCACTTAGTGATTTGTCTAAGAAATGCGATTGCTTGTTTTCGTCGCAACGTTGCACTAAGAACGAGTTCTTCATGCAACAATAAACGCTGAACCAAACTAGAACTAGAGAAGAAGATGACGAAAACGAGGAAAAGAAAAAACTATGCTTCTTCTAAGAAGAAGAAGTATGCACAGAAATCGATATCTATATTTGAACTCCTTGAGTTGAAGATGACGAAGATCTACTGAAAGATATCTGAGAGTATCTTTTGTGAACCTTTTGTTTGCGCCAGCTATTAAAACAGACCTTTCCCTCGCCTATGTAAAATTATTATTTCATGAATTTGAGTTTCAGAGATATATCCACCACCTCCCAATTTTTGTGGATGGCTCAAAAACAGATTCCAGGACTGCTTGTGGAGTCCACTTCCCATCTTTAGGTATAGCAGCTACTTAAAGGCTCCAAAATGATGTGAGTATCAAGACAGCTGAAATAGCTGCCATCAAAATTGCATTGGAAACCATTATAAAGATGCCAAGCCCCCCAAGAAACACCCTTCTTATAATTTATTCAGACTCAAAATTAGCCATTGCCTCAATATCACCAGAGCATTCAGATTTCCCAGACAATGATACCTCCACCACTCTTGTACTATTGAACCAACTACTTAAACAAGGTATATCCACAAAATTCCAATACATCCCAAGCCACATGGGTATAAAAGGGAACCACAAGGCAGATGAAATAGCTAAATCTGCCCTTCAGCTTGAAATAATTTCTGGAAGACCTATCCCAGTAAGAGATGTAAACCATTTGCGCCTAAAAATTTATCTAGCAAACCAATGTCCACCAAACCATTCTCCATTTACATCCCGGAAAGACTCAAAGATGTACCACAGAATACGATCAAATGCTACTGGCCTTAAAGGCCAAACTTACCACTATCAAAACACAACCATTCCAACAGTAATAATCCCTCTTTGCCGCCTATGTCAAACCTATGATGAGACCATCAACCATGTTCTTTTTGGTTGCCCTGTGGCAACTCTCAACCATAAAAAAGAATGGCTAACTTTATCTGCTATTTTCAAGCGCCTCAAGCTAACCCCTAATATTGACCAACTAACACAAAGGAGACATTCTTCAACTGATGATGCTGAATTGTTCAAAGCTGTCTTTAACTGCCTTAATATAGGTGGTTTCATCAATGATGTATAAAGCCTATTATTGAATAATAATAGTCTAATCTCTATATTTGATTTCCCAGGACACCCCTGACATAATCAGACAATACGAAAAAGGTTAAATGGATTCATCCGAAGCCTATAATTGAAGAAGAAGAAGAAGAAGAAGTATCTAATAAATAAGTGAAATTAATAAATAAGTATCTAATAATCACTATTGGGCATCTTCTAGGTTCCCCAATATATGGAAATGTTCGTCCCTCCTACCAATCCTAAAGAAAAATAAACCAAAAGATAACCCTGAGTCTTATAGGCCCATAATGATTACACCTGTGATGGGGAAAATAATGGAGAAAATGATTTATCACAGACTCCTCTGGTTTGTTGAGAAAAATAACATGATCCCACACACTCAAACTGGATTCAGGAAATACCACTCCTCAACAGATGCTTTCATTTTGCTAACAAATGCAATAAATGAATCTCAAAAAATAATCTCCTAGTGGCAGCTTTCCTAGATTTTGAAGGAGCTTATGACAATGTGAACCACCAAATCCTTTTAAATAAACTTGCAAACCTTGGAGTACCTCCTAAGCTAGTATCCTTTATTAAATCCTTCATAGAAGTGCGAAGTTTCATTGTTTGTGTTGGTTCAGCATCTTCACCCCAAAAGACAATTTCCAAAGGCCTACCTCAGGGAGCAGTCCTCAGTTGCCTCCTTTTTGCCCTATATCTCTGGGACATGAACCTACCCCACACGAATCTACAATATGCTGATGATCTGGTGCTATGGTCATCTGGCAACACCTTTCAGATAGCACAGTCAAATCTGCAAAAGTCACTTTTCCAGTTTGAAAAATTCTCTCAACATTCAGATTTACCCATTGCACCCACCAAGTCAAAAATAATCCAATTTCACCCGAAGCGAAACCATGTTAATGCAAAACTAACTCTAAATAAAATAACTATTCCAGAAGATAATAATATTAATTACCTAGGTCTCATGCTTGACCAAAAACTTAATTTCCACCTCCACATTTCAAACACAATAAAAAAATGTTATAGAAAAGCAAATATACTAAAAAGACTTCTTTCCACACCCTGGGGTTGTAAGGAGAAAACCTTACTCCAGTTTTATAAATCACATATAAGACCCCATATTGATTATGGGCTCATTGTCTATGGTGCATGTGCAAAGACCCAGATGCAAAAAATTGAAACAACACAAAATGATATAATACGTCTCATATTTGGTCTTAGGAAACCCACAAGCACCAAGTTTCTGCTCATGGAGAGTGGATTAACAACAATAAGGGAGAGACGTAGCTTACTCTTGAAAAAACATCTTACAAAAATTGAATCAAATAGCTCACACACATTACATAATTGGTTAAGAAATCCAGCCATGTATAGAGGTATTGCAGATAAGTATGCCAATATTCAAAAGAAGTTCCCTGTACCAGCAAAATCTATTGCACCTACTTTCCCCCAATCCCCTCCATGGAATTGGTCATTTCCCATAATAAATACTGAATTTTCAAAATGGAATAAAGATTTAACCCCCATTGCTTTTGTCCAGAAAAAATTTGCAGAACTTAATACAATTACCTATAAAAATCACTTCCAAATATTTGGTGATGGGTCAAAAATGGATGAGAAAGTTGCAAGTGGTGTTTTCCTTCCTCACCTGAAAATTGCAATGGGAGAGAGATTATTTAATAATTTATCTATAATGTCTGCTGATTTAAATGCCATAATCATTGCATTATAACACCTTAAGCAAAACCAACCTTTGATTGAAAATTTGAATAATATTATCATCTATTCCGACTCTTTATCAAGCCTTGAGTTGCTGGCCTCAGCTCCTCAATATAAGTTGGACATTGACACTTATCATTGTCTCAGTATTATTGATAATCTTGCTTCAAGTGGCATAAAAACTTACTTTCAGTACATTCCTAGCCACTCTGGCATAAGTGGTAATCATCAGGTTGATGAAATAGCAAAAAATGCTATAAATATTGACCAGCCAAGTGGGAGACCAATCCCAATTAGAGATATTTACCGATGGAGGCTATCAGATATTAATTTTAATAAGATTAATCCTATCCTTTCCCCCTTTCCCAATAAGTATCTTTCTAAAATTTATCATAGAATTCGTTCTGGAACAAATGGACTAAATTTCCTTGCATTCTCATATAAGCTTTCTAATTCAAGTGGTTCAATTCCCCTGTCCCCTCTTTGCAGGCATTGTAATATGAATAATGAAACAATTGACCATTGCCTATTTGAATGTAATATGCTGACGTCTGCACAACATACCTTGCTTTGTAAACTGTTAAAATACTTCAAACACCACAAAATCCCACTATCAGCCAAGAGCCTAGCCAACTGTACCTGCACACAGAGCATAGAAATCGACATCTATCATCTTATATTTGAACTCCTAGAGTCGAAAGATCTGCTGAAAGATATTTGAATATATCTAATAAATATGAGGCAATCAAGCCAGTAGCTCTGTAGCCCACAGAGTGAAGCAAAAGGAAAAGGGCTAAATAGCTATACTGAAAAGCCCGCCTGCTGTTAAATAGAAGAAGAAGAAGAAGAAGAAGTGACAACCAAGCCGGTAGCTCTGTAGCCCACAGAGTGAAGCAAAAGGAAAAGGGCTAAATAGTATCAACTGAAAAGCCCGCCTGCTGTGAAATAGAAGAAGAAGAAGAAGTCTGGTTTATTCCTATAACACTGCTGGTTAATGAAACTTATGGTAATATTTTAAATTAATACAAAATGGTAAAATTCTAGCTACTTTTTATTATCTTAGGGGCTAGGTTTGGAAGATCAAACTTTCAGTAATGAATGCAAGGCAAAAAACATGCTCTGGAAGGTATTCTCAAGCTCATATGTTAACCTTCTTCTGATTTCTAAGTCTTAGAAATTTTGACAAAATAGCATTTTACCTTATTTTAAGTTATCAGTTTCCTTTATCTAGCCTAGTTTTAGTTCTAAAAATGCAATTCCTGTTATTTGAGTGGAATGTTTAGCCATATGAGAGTACAGATCTTTCAAAACTCATAAATTAGGATTGAGCAAAATTGTGAAGCTGAAAACAGTTTTTGGGTACTTTATTTAAACAGAAGATCTATTTTGTAAGGTTTTACTTTTAAAACACACAGATTTTTGAAAGGTCATCAAGGGTCAGTGTCCTTTAGAGAGAGAAGGGGTGGTAGCAGGTACTTCAAAATACCTTACCAGGACATACCTTAGCCTGTAGACTAGTCCCTGAAAGTTTTTCAAGACTTAGAGAATAGACACAAAATAATTTAGAAAGGTGATAGAAAAACTTTAAAAAAGTTAAGATAGAGGTTATTCCCATGCAAAATATGTTAACTATGATTATTCTGCATATTATCAAGCAAGAATTGTTTTCTTAACATGTTTCCTTATGTAGAGCTTATGTCCTAGGATTTCACCAAAAGTAGCTAAGCTAGAATTATACCCCCTACTTTTTGCTATCTTGGAAAGGGGTTAGGTTAGGAAAGTGAAACTTTAAGGGATGGGTCTACAGACTAAAGTACATCCTTGGAAGTTATTTTGAAGTACCTACCTCTTATGCTTCTCCCTCTAGAGGGCTGTGACTTTTGCTGTTCTTTAAAAATCCTCTGTTATAAAAGTGAAGCCTAGCAAAATAGATCTTCTGCCTAGTTTAAATGAACTACAAGAAAGCTATTTGTAGCTATTCCAGCTATCCATCATATAATTTCTCTTTTATGTTTTCTTCCATTTAGGGCAATGTAATGTCAACTGTAATGTCTGCAGTTTGCAGATAAGACTTTTTTTCTTTTCTTTTTTAAATGTGATCTCTTTTAGGAACTTGATTAATTGTCTCATGATGTATTATGGTTTTTTTGCAGAGAGTTTAGGTTGTGGTTTGATTGTTGTGATGGAAGTAATAATTCCCTGCAAAACATACAATTAATCCTACAACAACTATCATGGCTACAAATTATCCCAATGTTGAAGCTAATATATTTTTATAATAAGTAATTCTTTCTGCTTCAGTTTGAAATAGGGGGTGATCAATCACCAGATTACTCTTTCAGTCTTCCAGGGCTGTTAAAAACCTGGGTTTCCCGCCTTTTATACTCTCCAGTATTGAGATATCAGTTAATTGTTTTTTACAATTTTCTGAATTTGTTCAAGTTTTCTCAAACATTAAAAAAAAACAAAAAAACATATGATTATGTACCCTTACAGGTTAGGTTACTCAACTATACTCAAGATAATGGCTATAAAAAAAATTATGATTGAATATGTTAGGGAAAATGATTGGTGTATGGGGGGGGGGGCTTGATGACCTCCAGTCACTTTTGACTGTTAAAAGGCCACTAGAACTTCTGATTACCACTCAAATGAGCTCCGTCTGAGGTTTATACGGCTGCCCTTTCTATAAAAAACCTTATATACCCACATGGCATAACTTACAACCCTGGATCTGAGGGTTGTGGGAGGGGGGGTTGTCTTTCCAAAAGTCATAATTTCCAGACCTTAAAAGTACACTGAACAAAAATGGCTATCTCAAAATTTTGATTGGATGCGTTTGGGGAAGTGATTGACGTGGGGGAGGGGGAGCTAGTTGTCATCCATGAGCTCTTTTGAAGTTCCTATGATATTTCTTTCTATAAGAAGTGCCTTGGTTTAAAAAAAAAAACAGTATATTATGTCCACATCGCTCTTTACTTAGGCAGCGCCATTGTGCTGCTTATGATATTTTGTCTTGAGATTTCAATTATACAGCACTGGAAGTGCCGATTAGACCAGGTAAGCCTCCCCCCCCAAAAAAAAATTCAGTCTATGGGTGGCTCCCATGTCCTTACAGGACAATGTTTAGCTTACAGCTTAGATTTGATAAGGCTCAAAGTTTAGCTAGTTGACTTTTTAGCTGTTATGACACTATCAATTGACTTGTTCTTGTACTCCAAGGTTTGCTTACCCAAGGTTGCTTCTGGTAGTTCAATAGAAAATTTCCAGGTTTTCTTGTCTGACTTCTATAGCTCAAAGGACTGTTATGAAGCTGCATACAACAATTAATTATTTATAGCCCCACTTTTTATTTGTGGCCACAGTTTTCTCTTGGGCTCTTTCACTTATCAAAAGATGGCCCTACTCCAAGTTTTTTTTTTTTCTATATACTGTAGTTTATTTTAATACATATAAGCAAACATGATTGTTTTGCTTTAACTTCCCATAACCTCTAGTAGTCTTGCCTAAAATTCCAACCTTAACTCATTCCATTTGAGCTATCAAGGTGCCTTTAAAAAAAATTTCTGCCATGCCATCAATTTTTTTTTTCAAAAACAACTCCCAAATGAAGATCATAATTTCCTATGCTCCCTGAAGTATAACTTTAATATATTCTATAAAACCGTAATTAACACAGCCAGGGGTACACTTGTTGCCATTAAATTTATCCCTACCATAATATGTCACTTATTTGTACTAATCTGGTACAAAAATCTTGTACTGATCTTGTTCAATTAGTTCAATATGCATTATTGAAGCCTAACAGACTCCATTCAATTTCCTTTACTTCACTTTTGCCTGACTAACAAAAAATCCATTAGTAGCTGCAGCTTATATTTCCACTTTGAACCCTTTTTTCCGTTTTTGATTGTGTGATTCAGTGAAGTTTAAGAGACTTTTTGTCAAGTCTTTTTCAGCAGGAGATTTCCTTTGTCACCACAATTGGCCCTTCCTATGCCTACACTTTTGTATCTCCTGTTTTATTACCAGATTTTTCCAGCAAAAACGTTCCTTAACTCCGTGTTAAGGGGTGAGGGGTTGGCTATCCTTACAATTAGTGATTTTTTCCCAAATTTTTCCATCCAACAACGTTTATTTAGTGTTCTAACAGCACATTATTTTCCAATTGATGCTTAGAGCACTTTCAATTAAGTTTTTGCATGACATTTTCTAGCCTTCATTTGTCCTACAAAAAGGCAATTCTTATGATGTACTGGTTGCAAATTTTTATTCTAGCTTTAACTACTATTTTATTTGCCAAAGAGATAGAAAATAATTTTTTTGGCAAGCTAAATAGCTTTGTATATGGTTGGCCTCAGTCTGCGGTTTCTTGATAATTTCTAATCTGGGGCAATTACATAAAGTGAATTTCTGTCCATTTTCCTATATTCCATTGTTAAGTTGATATGAATGTTTAATTTTGTTTTAAATCAGTGAGTTTTTCATGTTCATTTCACCACTTGTTAGGACGGCTGGTAGCTGGAGTAGAGTATAATCTAATCGGATACTCTGGTTGCAACCGTCTTGATTTTTTGGTGAAATTTTCCATTTTGTGTCAAATTTTGCCATGGACTAATGTAGTTTCTTATGGATTTTTTAAGGGATTTTGTTGTTGACTATTATTGGCTGGGTAAGTTTTAGGCTATGGCTTATTTTTATCGGCTTGGGGCATTGCTAGCTCTTCCTGTCTCAGTTTGTGTTGGTTCTTCAGGATTTGAAATTCCCAATTCTCTTTTTTCTTTTTTTTACTATTTTGTCTATTCGACTAAGCTGTACTGATTTATAATTAGACTAGACTTGAGGGTGGTTCGTGATTGAATAACAGTGAGAGCGGACCAGACCTATCAATATTAGCTATCCCAAAAGGATGCATTGCCTTATCTGTTTGTCCTAACGTTGGCTTATATTCTATGTAAACAAGCATAACAATTTTTATACACTGGCTTGCTTTACATCTACATGGCTCAAAGCAGCCGTAGTTTAAAATTCAAATTTGAAATTTCTTCTGATGCATTTTGTGCAGCTAGTTCACGATGTGTAATTTTTCTAACACCATTATTCAGATGAAGGTCCTCTATATAAGGAAAGAAGGCCCTTTTAAGACCTAACCTGTGCCTCCATTTTCTATCATTACTGGTTTCTTTAGCCTTATGCATACTACCCATCTCAGCCAGTTAACAACTCTTTTTTTTGCCTCCTTCAGCAACTTCTGCTAACCTTCAACATTTTTTTCTGCTTTATAAGGTTACTTTTCGTTTTTTTCTATCCCTCTTCTCAAGTGCTTTAATTACAAATTTTAACATCTTTGTCTTCCCTTTGCTTATGATGCTACACAACTAACCTAGTATTCGAGTTAGCTTTAGCAAGCATAATTCTATTCCTTATTGGGTCATAAATGCTATATTTTCAAAGCGTCTCTACTCCTAAAAACTTGGAACTAGCAGCTTCTAACCTACAATTTGCTGACAACAATTTATGTGTTCCCTTTGCTAAATTATTGCAGTGGTATTCTTGAACAATAAGTCTATAGTCTTTACTTGTAGTAAGGCTGAATAGAACCCTGTTTGCTACTATTATGCCTAAAATTCCCCTGTTTCTACTGTTCAGTAAGATTTTTCTTTTACATATTATCTTCTGTTTTATTCTTTTAATTTGTGGTACAAATCCTTTATTATTTAGTGATACATGGTACTACTGCATTGTATTGATTACTAACACTAATAAAACTACTATACACTTAGTTCTACTTGCTAAGTACTATTTTTTTTTCATTTTACAATTTTGATTAAGCCTTTTTCCCATTTTGTCTATTTGTAATAGACGAAGCTCGAGCACAGTTACTCGAAGTTTTGCTAAATTCAGCGCAGCTAAAAGTGAAGTCATTTTGATTTCTCCTTCTGATAAAGTCATCTCGTTTTTTTTGCTTTTTTTATTTACAACCTCATTTAATCTTCTCGACCCAGTTTTATTGCATGCTACCAGCTGTTGTAAAGTAATTTTACAACAACCCCTCTGCTGCCACCAGCTGTTGTAAAGTAGGTTTCTGTTGGGTGTTATTCTGCCCTTTGTTGGGGGAATACCTACAGTCCCTAGGTTATTAAAATTAGGGTTGTGTGTCCTTAGAATTCGTCCTTACTAATTGCCTTGAAAGTACCTACTGGGAGTAATGAGAAGCTTAAATAATGTTGTATAGAGAGGTTGGGTATAATATAATACATTTATTTATGCAACCAAATTACAAGGTCTGGCTATATATACCATGGGGACTAATGGTCCCAGACAATCAACAATTATAAGAAATCTATGATAAAATGCAATACAATAAGATGTTTGAACACTTACAACATTCCAACAATGTTCCAAGGTATTCCCAAAAATAAACAGACAGAGGTCAGCCCGGCAAATAGATTAGTACAACCTCGGTACTAAAAAATTTAAGCTTTTATATTTAAAATCAACCACACCAATCTGGCCAATTTACATACTTAGCCAGGAAAGTGGTTATTAGCAATTTCCTTTCAAGCCTCACATAAAGGATGTTTTCTCTTATCTTTTTAAAGAGTGGTATTTTTAAACTTAACAGTTTGTATTTTGTGTTATAAATATTTTATTTCATATTAAATTATTTCTGCTTAATTGGACAGGTTACCACTTATGTCCAACAGGGTTTTCTAATGTGCTGAACTGGATTGTATAATTTCATTAAGATCACTCACTTTTTGGGGTATCTTACTTCTTTTCTGAAAAGGGGGCTGATTTTTAAGGGTTGTACTTTTTAGTGGTAACTGTAAGCCTAGTGAATTTTACATATTCCGAATCACCCTAAGGAACCAAATGTGCCCAACCTGCCCCCCTCCCATTGATGCCACTGATCGAGGTTTTATAGAACAGATAGTGAATATTTCTGAAGGTATTTGGTAGTTAACTATGGTGCTTAGTTTATTTTTTTTTTTTAGAAAATTGGTACTTTTATTTTATGCAATCAGTAACCCTGTGCATAGGCAATGGGGTTTTACTGAATAGTTTTATCTGTTGCTATATGTTGCTGGTTGCTGTCTCCCAATTAAAGTAATCTTAAAAAGATAATCTATAGCCTTCTTTGATTGGGATTGGAACCATTTCTTACAGGAAAATTTTTAATTACCACGGCTAGGAGTACATAATGAATTTATTGATGCAAAAAAAAAAAAATATTTAAAAAAAATTTCTAAACTATGGATTGCCCTTTTTTTATTTTTCAGATGTTAGAATTGATGATATGCATCTAATTAAGACATGGCTTCAAAAACAAGAGAGGATATATTGGCTCAAGCTAAAGCTGCCCGAGAGAATAGACTGATAGAAACTACTAAAAACAAAGCAGCTATCAAAATACAAACATGGGCAAGATGCAAGCTTCAAAGGAAAAGATTCTTAAGAAACGTTAGGTAATTTTGGTTGCCATTATTAAATAGGGGGTGTGTTCTTGACTTAAATTCTACATGAGATAGGAAAATAGAAAAATGAATTTTGGGGTTTTTCATCTGCTATTAAGAACCAATTATTCTTGCAAGGAAGGTATTCTAGAATAGCTTCCAAGGAAGGTATTCAAAAAATGTTTTGAAATCATAACATTGTTCCTTTTGCATAATTTTTTCCTTTTTTTCAGTGTTATATTTGTTTTTGTATGAGTGACAGTCAATTTGCTAAAAGTAGTATCTATAAATGAATTAATAAATGCTCTATTACTAATTTTTTTTTTATGAAAAAAGTATATTATGCATTTTAGAATAACAGAAACTTTTAAATATCCTGAAAAACAAATAAATGTAAGAGCAAATGGATTGTAGCAACTGGTAGAAGTTGCACAGTTTGCAGGTTTGATGGGTGAATCTTTTGCAACACATGGCACATTTTAAATTACAGATGTCAATTTATGCTGTTGTTGAATAATTCATTTAAATTAATCTGAAACAGTAACAATATTTCTTAGCTACATTTTATTGCACATGGAATTGCTAAGGAAGAATTTACGCAGTCCCCTAGCCGCCCCCTCCTCCAGCTTCAGCGCTCGAGACTGCTTACCCAGTTGTCCTCCCTCTAGGAATGGCTCTGGAAACACCAGCAATTAGTGCTACAAAAATGCCTTTATATTCTTTAACTCAGGAGTTCCCAAGAGGGAAACCATAAGAAAGGAATAATAGGTTGATGTTAAGTCTTCAGAATTGTGAAGATGTTACATACTTCCGAAATTTTTGGACCATATCTGTTATGATCTTTTCATTTTGGGCAATCAAGAGTAAAGTAGAAAGCACAGTTTCTGCAACTGTTAATGCCTTTAACTTGAAGTTCTCCCCCCCCCTCTCTCTCTCCAAAGAAAAAAAAATCTTAAATTTATGTGGATATGTTGACAGGATTGAATAAATTTTCTTGTGAAAAGACCAAAACAAGCCTTTTTCTTGGTTATAAAAACTAGATAAAACAGAATTTGGAGGTACTCTTCCCTTACAACATTATTTCTTAAGATCTTCTTAGCGGGATACTTAAGTCTTAGCTATGTCAATGAACTCCTTCATTCTCTTGACTGTCTCTTGTTAAATGTTTGCAAACAAGGAAGTAATTGCAAGAGAATAGCCCGAATAACAGGGAATTTCAACTTTGTTACAAGTTTCAGATATTTGTTTAAGCGACCTCCAACCATCTGGGGTGAAACGAAAAGCAGGTCGTCCCCGAATGGGATGGGCTGATGTCGAAAGGAAAGATTTAATGGAAATGTGAACTTTTTAGGAGGGTGTAAAGTGTGAGGCTTTGAATAGATTGGGATGGATGAGGAGTGTGCATAGCTATGTTGACCTCAGTCAGTTTGGAGCTGCAGTGAGTGAACAGCAATAATAGTGGTAGTATAAAACTTTATTAAGAATATTATTTTGGGAAATTTTCCCTTTGAGGCTAATTTTCTAAAATGATGAAATTAGTATTAATGCATTGAATCTGTTCTGAAATTTATCAGGCCATTGAAAGATGAACTAACTGTATAAATATTTTACCACTTTAAAGTTTTCCTACATTTTACAAGTGACTAGTTTGTCATTGTGCCTTAGTAAACAAAAATAAATTTGGAATGAAGTGACTAAATTTAAAAGAAGGAATTGGACGCAAGAGGGATTGCCTGTAATTTTAAGTAGCTCGGTCAGACACGTACAAAAGAAGAAGGAACCTTCTACCCCCCTCCCCCCGAGCATACCATAATTGAGCAGTTCATCTTGTAAGTCCTTGTGCCCTTCATATATTTAGCATTTTTTTTGTGTTTAGTCTAACTGGCCTCTTCTCTGAAAGAAATCTCAGCGTTTGCGCCAGATAAACGCCGAGGCTTTTATTATCTTTTCATATCTGACAGAATAGCTGCTTTAGTAGCAGGTCAATGAAGATCATCACTTAAGAAACCAGACAAACAAAGAAAAAATCTAATCAAAGAAATATATCAGACGATAATTTAATTTCAAACTGTTTATGCTGTTTGCAATAAGAATAATAATATTTGTACCATTGGCTCCCACAGGGGGCGGTGATCAGATTTAGAAGACCGACAATATAAAAAAAAAAAATAGTTTAGTATTCTGAAAGAATGGAACTTTTCTGACAAAAAAGCAACTTTTTTAAAACCTTTTTCTCCTCTCCCCCTCTAAAATATGTCTATTGGATTCTCCCCCTCCTCCCAAACCAGTCTATATGAGAAACCAAAGCTGTACCATAACGAAATATTATGGACCAATGAGGCTTCTAAAATTGAAAGGAAGGACATGGAGAATCTTTTCTTTTTGGCATTACTATCCAGTTTAAATGTATATTTTATCACCTTTAATCTATATTTGTTCAGTTTAGAAGATATATGGTTAGCTGCATAAATTAGAGGACTGGGGAAACTTACACATCCTGATTTATATTAAAATATGCCATTCATCTGATGGAAAAACTTATTGGGATTGTTTTGCATTTGGAAATATAGAATGCTTAAATTTTAACAATTTTTTTCTTGCTAAGCCTTTTTGTGTTTTTTATGTATAATTAATTTTGCAATGGTAAAAGCTCATTTGTATTGCCTCTTTTTACTGTATAAACTATTTATCTAATTGAATAGGAATATCATGCATGGTTTAATTTAAAAAGAAAAGTGTGCAATGGCCAAAATTTGTCCGCCATGTTGGAGCATTGACCCATAGGGAATTTTCTCTAGAAAGCAAAAAGTTGAGAATCTGTCAAGTACTTGGACACTAAATTCCAAAAGTTGATTATAACATATTTTTTTGAAGGGTTTAAAACTATGTCTCTTCTCTTGTAGTATAGATTTCTGTAGTATATATAGTAACTGTTCAGCTTTGAATTTGTATCTTGTGAATAATTCCCCAAACTAATTCAAATTCTTTCGTAGAGAACTGTTGGATAAAAGTCTTACATCATATGAAGAAAATCAGCTGCAACCTGTTCAACAAATTTTCAATAATATACAGTCATTCATCCGATGCCTGGATTTACGCTCAGCCCCTGATATTTTGCTCTTTGAAAGGCTAGCCCGGTTTATAACAAGATCTATTCCAAATGAGAATATTAAATTCAACTATGCAGGCTTAGCATTGGATAAAATCTTTACACAGCAATGGGTAATACAAGTAAAGAAGCTTCTTGTAATATCCTTAGAGTTTTTAAAGTCATTAAATCATTCCTCTCAACCAGATGGGAAGAGGAGTGTCCTAATTTTAAATCTTCTGCTATCACTGACCTCATCTAGGACTTGGGGTTTTTTGAAGAATTCAAAACCGTTGGAAGTAATTCTTGAACAAGTTTGTATCAATATTGTGTATCATTTGGTGGACAACAATCTATATAAGTGTTTGCAGATTGTTTTATCTCAAGGTGTTTGCAGTTCAAGGGTGACCATAAAGACAACTAATTTAAATGCACTTATTACATTATCTGTAAGACCACTGTGTACACAATATAAAGCCGACGTTCTATCCCAGTTTATTATACATATTTTAAGCATTCCAAGTTTATTATATCATATGAAGACACAGTCTGTGGAAAGTATAGAGACTATGATGAAGCATAGTATATTGGCAAATGTGATAAAATATTTAGAAGATGATCAAAATTCCAAGATTGTGTTTAATGCCTTGGAAGGAAGCTATTCACTTTGTTTATTAGCGAACTTGGTTGACGTAGTCCACCTGAGTAGTCAGGAAGAAGTTCAGGCCATAATTCATCCGAATTTTGTGGTAAGTTTGTCAACTGCGAATCATCCTCTTCTTTAAATTGTCATTCTTTTAATAAATAACTTTGAAGTTTAACTGCTGAATGTTGAGTAATAAACTCAATAGCTATTAATGGAAAGACTTCATGTTTATACTCGTATATTTTCAAATTTCAGTTTGACGAAAGTATTATGAGTAATAAAAACTTTACAATTATACCACCTCGAATGAACAGCGAAAAATTGTTGCCAGCGTAATGGCATTAGTGATAACAGAAACCTTGCAATTCTGAG
The DNA here is from genome assembly GCF_049724085.1 of Artemia sp. Qi Xiang Cuo. Classification (NCBI taxonomy): domain Eukaryota; kingdom Metazoa; phylum Arthropoda; class Branchiopoda; order Anostraca; family Artemiidae; genus Artemia; species Artemia sp. Qi Xiang Cuo. Next base: position 76,811,822 of record NC_142796.1, on the reverse strand, counting down.
CCACTTGTATAACTTGATAGTAGAGATATTAAGAACCAGCTGATAGAAACAGTTGATACATGGGCGAATTTTATATATAGTTGTAAGAACAAATTCTCAAAATAAGCATACACAATCTGTATTCGGGGACATTAACACCCAGTTTGGTACAAATAGGGATGTATATTATGCTAGCTTACATTGATTTTGTGCATAGGACAAAAATAATAATGGGAATGGACCAGAAGTGGTTCTAGACCGCATAATCTTGGGGGGGGGGGCACGGTATACCACAAGAATGTAAAAATATATAACGAAATGAATTTAATGTCAGATGTCAGAAAAACTGGGTGGAGGCAACTGGCCTCCATCCTGACCAGGCCTAGAACCGCCACTGCAATGGACTGCTACAATTTTGTAGGTACAGTAATGTAATCATTCTAATGCAGCATTCAGTCATAAAATGACCCATTGGCTAACCTTATTGATTATTTTATTGTAGATTGAAGACTGGTAGGATTGATACAAGGCAGGAGGATGTAAAAGAGTTTTTCTTATTGGTAATAAACATAAAAACCAGCATCTAGTAGTATCCAGAGTTTTCAGGTTGAACTTTAGGAAGGGTAATTAGCTACTAGGTAGTTATGATGTTGATAGACATCAGAAGGAAAATTTGAGAGGAATGATCCAAGAACAGTTGGATATGAAATAAACTTTGGAATTTGATAACGTGAAAGAAGTGATGAATGATTTTTGGCACTCTGTCATGGGAGAAAATTCAGGATTTTAGCTAGAAATATTTGTGAAAAGGCTTTAAGCTTTGCAAGAAATAGAAGGGAAATTTTGGTAAGAAAATCCCTGAATGAAAAAACAGAATAAGTGGGAAGTAGAGAAGGTACCAAACTATGAATTAAGAAGATGCGAAATGAAAGTCATTAATATAATTGATCTATGTCTGAAAAATGCAACAAGACAGTACACCAGTAAGATACTCTTTTGGTATGTTAAGAATTTGAAGCAATGTAATCAGCCTAGACTAGTCCTAGTTATTGATAACTATTGGGCCTCAGCTATTGATAAAAATTACTTGTGAAAGGCGGGAACAACATTTTAAGAGTGTGTAAAACCCTGGTAAAGTTAATACAGAAATTATAAAAAAAATAGTGAAACGATTTGTAATGACTTGATAGCGAAGGGAAAAATATTTTCTGTAAAAAAGAGTTAAGAGCTGGTATCGAAAGCGTTAAAAAACAACAAGAAAAGAAGGCACTGATAATATGGCAGGTGACCTTTTGAAATAATAATGGGTGTTTCAAAGTTATAAAAATGTAACTAAACCCCTTTATAAGGAAGTTAATAAGAGTGAGTGTAGTATTATGATTATAGAAGTATTAGTTTTATTTTAGTAGTATGAAAATTGCTTAGAATGTAGGTGTATATTTGACTAAGAGGTGCTATGGATAAAGTTTATAGAGAAGATCAGTGTGATTTTAGGAAAGGGAGTGGGTATGCTGATCCAGTTTTCATGGCTATATAAATAATCAAGAAGAGTCTGGATGATTAGACCCTTTAGTCCTGAATATTATGCTCACTAAAAAGGCATTGGATTCAGCAGATTAATACTGAAGCTCTTATCTACATTAATATGATCAGGGATCATATAGAAAAGAACAGTGGGATTTTAAGGAAGGGAGAGGGTATGCTGATCAAATTTCCACGGTTAGATGAATAATCAAGAAGAGTCTGAATCATTACACCCCTTTAGTCCAGAATATTATTCACACTGAAAAGGCATTGGTTTCAGCAGATTAATACTGAAGCTCTTATCTACATTAATATGATCAGGGATCATATAGAAAAGAACAGTGGGATTTTAGGGAAGGGAGAGGGTATGCTGATCAAATTTCCACGGTTAGATTAATAATCAAGAAGAGTCTGGATGATTAGACCCTTTAGTCCTGAATATTATGCTCACTAAAAAGGCATTGGATTCAGCAGATTAATACTGAAGCTCTTATCTACATTAATATGATCAGGGATCATATAGAAAAGAACAGTGGGATTTTAGGGAAGGGAGAGGGTATGCTGATCAAATTTCCACGGTTAGATGAATAATCAAGAAGAGTCTGAATCATTACACCCCTTTAGTCCAGAATCTTATACACACTGAAAAGGCATTGGGTTCAGCAGATTAATACTGAAGCTCCTATCTACATTAATATGATCAGGGATCATATAGAAAAGAACAGTGGGATTTTATGGAAGGGAGAGGGTATGCTGATCAAATTTCCACGGTTAGATGAATAATCAAGAAGAGTCTGGATGATTAGACCCTTTAGTCCAGAATATTATGCACACTAAAAAGGCATTGGATTCAGCAGATTAATACAGAAGCTCTTTTCTACATTAATATGATCAGGGATCATATAGAAAATAACAGTGGGATTTTAAGGAAGGGAGAGGGTATGCTGATCAAATTTCCACGGTTAGATGAATAATAAAGAAGAGTCTGGATCATTAGACCCATTAGTCCTCAATATTATTCTCACTAAAAAGGCATTGGATTCAGCAGATTAATACTGAAGCTCTTATCTACATTAATATGATCAGGGATCATATAGAAAAGAACAGTGGGATTTTAGGGAAGGGAGAGGGTATGCTGATCAAATTTCCACGGTTAGATGAATAATCAAGAAGAGTCTGGATGATTAGACCCTTTAGTCCTGAATATTATGCTCACTGAAAAGGCATTGGATTCAGCAGATTAATACTGAAGCTCCTATCTACATTAATATGATCAGGGATCATATAGAAAAGAACAGTGGGATTTTAGGGAAGGGAGAGGGTATGCTGATCAAATTTCCACGGTTAGATGAATAATCAAGAAGAGTCTGGATGATTAGACCCCTTTAGTCCTGAATATTATGCTCACTGAAAAGGCATTGGATTCAGCAGATTAATACTGAAGCTCTTATCTACATTAATATGATCAGGGATCATATAGAAAAGAACAGTGGGATTTTAGGGAAGGGAGAGGGTATGCTGATCAAATTTCCACGGTTAGATTAATAATCAAGAAGAGTCTGGATGATTAGACCCTTTAGTCCTGAATATTATGCTCACTAAAAAGGCATTGGTTTCAGCAGATTAATACTGAAGCTCTTATCTATATTAATATGATCAGGGATCATATAGAAAAGAACAGTGGGATTTTAGGGAAGGGAGAGGGTATGCTGATCAAATTTCCACGGTTAGATGAATAATCAAGAAGAGTCTGAATCATTACACCCCTTTAGTCCAGAATCTTATACACACTGAAAAGGCATTGGGTTCAGCAGATTAATACTGAAGCTCCTATCTACATTAATTTGATCAGGGATCATATAGAAAAGAACAGTGGGATTTTAGGGAAGGGAGAGGGTATGCTGATCAAATTTCCACGGTTAGATGAATAATCAAGAAGAGTCTGGATGATTAGACCCTTTAGTCCTGAATATTATGCTCACTAAAAATGCATTGGATTCAGCAGATTAATACTGAAGCTCTTATCTACATTAATATGATCAGGGATCATATAGAAAAGAACAGTGGGATTTTAGGGAAGGGAGAGGGTATGCTGATCAAATTTCCACGGTTAGATGAATAATCAAGAAGAGTCTGAATCATTAGACCCTTTAGTCCAGAATCTTATACACACTGAAAAGGCATTGGGTTCAGCAGATTAATACTGAAGCTCCTATCTACATTAATATGATCAGGGATCATATAGAAAAGAACAGTGGGATTTTAGGGAAGGGTATAGGGTATGCTGATCAAATTTCCACGGTTAGATGAATAATCAAGAAGAGTCTGGATGATTAGACCCTTTAGTCCTGAATATTATGCTCACTAAAAAGGCATTGGATTCAGCAGATTAATACTGAAGCTCTTATCTACATTAATATGATCAGGGATCATATAGAAAAGAACAGTGGGATTTTAGGGAAGGGAGAGGGTATGCTGATCAAATTTCCACGGTTAGATGAATAATCAAGAAGAGTCTGAATGATTACACCCCTTTAGTCCAGAATCTTATACACACTGAAAAGGCATTGGGTTCAGCAGATTAATACTGAAGCTCCTATCTACATTAATATGATCAGGGATCATATAGAAAAGAACAGTGGGATTTTAGGGAAGGGAGAGGGTATGCTGATCAAATTTCCACGGTTAGATGAATAATCAAGAAGAGTCTGGATGATTAGACCCTTTAGTCCTGAATATTATGCTCACTAAAAAGGCATTGGATTCAGCAGATTAATACTGAAGCTCTTATCTATATTAATATGATCAGGGATCATATAGAAAAGAACAGTGGGATTTTAAGGAAGGGAGAGGGTATGCTGATCAAATTTCCACGGTTAGATGAATAATCAAGAAGAGTCTGGATGATTAGACCCTTTAGTCCTGAATATTATGCTCACTAAAAAGGCATTGGATTCAGCAGATTAATACTGAAGCTCATATCTACATTAATATGATCAGGGATCATATAGAAAAGAACAGTGGGATTTTATGGAAGGGAGAGGGTATGCTGATCAAATTTCCACGGTTAGATTAATAATCAAGAAGAGTCTGGATGATTAGACCCTTTAGTCCTGAATATTATGCTCACTAAAAAGGCATTGGATTCAGCAGATTAATACTGAAGCTCTTATCTACATTAATATGATCAGGGATCATATAGAAAAGAACAGTGGGATTTTAAGGAAGGGAGAGGGTATGCTGATCAAATTTCCACGGTTAGATGAATAATCAAGAAGAGTCTGAATCATTACACCCCTTTAGTCCAGAATCTTATACTCACTGAAAAGGCATTGGGTTCAGCAGATTAATACTGAAGCTCTTATCTACATTAATATGATCAGGGATCATATAGAAAAGAACAGTGGGATTTTAGGGAAAGGAGAGGGTATGCTGATCAAATTTCCACGGTTAGATGAATAATCAAGAAGAGTCTGAATCATTACACCCCTTTAGTCCAGAATCTTATACACACTGAAAAGGCATTGGGTTCAGCAGATTAATACTGAAGCTCCTATCTACATTAATATGATCAGGGATCATATAGAAAAGAACAGTGGGATTTTAGGGAAAGGAGAGGGTATGCTGATCAAATTTCCACGGTTAGATGAATAATCAAGAAGAGTCTGAATCATTACACCCCTTTAGTCCAGACTCTTATACACACTGAAAAGGCATTGGGTTCAGCAGATTAATACTGAAGCTCCTATCTACATTAATATGATCAGGGATCATATAGAAAAGAACAGTGGGATTTTAGGGAAGGGAGAGGGTATGCTGATCAAATTTCCACGGTTAGATGAATAATCAAGAAGAGTCTGGATGATTAGACCCTTTAGTCCTGAATATTATGCTCACTAAAAAGGCATTGGATTCAGCAGATTTATACTGAAGCTCTTATCTACATTAATATGATCAGGGATCATATAGAAAAGAACAGTGGGATTTTAAGGAAGGGAGAGGGTATGCTGATCAAATTTCCACGGTTAGATGAATAATCAAGAAGAGTCTGAATCATTACACCCATTAGTCCAGAATCTTATACACACTGAAAAGGCATTGGGTTCAGCAGATTAATACTGAAGCTCCTATCTACATTAATATGATCAGGGATCATATAGAAAAGAACAGTGGGATTTTAAGGAAGGGAGAGGGTATGCTGATCAAATTTCCACGGTTAGATGAATAATCAAGAAGAGTCTGAATCATTACACCCCTTTAGTCCAGAATCTTATACACACTGAAAAGGCATTGGGTTCAGCAGATTAATACTGAAGCTTCTATCTACATTAATATGATCAGGGATCATATAGAAAAGAACAGTGGGATTTTAAGGAAGGGAGAGGGTATGCTGATCAAATTTCCACGGTTAGATGAATAATCAAGAAGAGTCTGGATGATTAGACCCTTTAGTCCTGAATATTATGCTCACTAAAAAGGCATTGGATTCAGCAGATTAATACTGAAGCTATTATCTACATTAATATGATCAGGGATCATATAGAAAAGAACAGTGGGATTTTAGGGAAGGGAGAGGGTATGCTGATCAAATTTCCACTGTTAGATGAATAATCAAGAAGAGTCTGAATCATTACACCCCTTTAGTCCAGAATCTTATACACACTGAAAAGGCATTGGGTTCAGCAGATTAATGCTGAAGCTCCTATCTACATTAATATGATCAGGGATCATATAGAAAAGAACAGTGGGATTTTAGGGAAGGGAGAGGGTATGCTGATCAAATTTCCACGGTTAGATGAATAATCAAGAAGAGTCTGAATCATTACACCCCTTTAGTCCAGAATCTTATACACACTGAAAAGGCATTGGGTTCAGCAGATTAATACTGAAGCTCATATCTACATTAATATGATCAGGGATCATATAGAAAAGAACAGTGGGATTTTAAGGAAGGGAGAGGGTATGCTGATCAAATTTCCACGGTTAGATGAATAATAAAGAAGAGTCTGGATGATTAGACCCTTTAGTCCTGAATATTATGCTCACTAAAAAGGCATTGGATTCAGCAGATTAATACTGAAGCTCCTATCTACATTAATATGATCAGGGATCATATAGAAAAGAACAGTGGGATTTTAAGGAAGGGAGAGGGTATGCTGATCAAATTTCCACGGTTAGATGAATAATCAAGAAGAGTCTGAATCATTACACCCCTTTAGTCCAGAATCTTATACACACTGAAAAGGCATTGGGTTCAGCATATTAATACTGAAGCTTCTATCTACATTAATATGATCAGGGATCATATAGAAAAGAACAGTGGGATTTTAAGGAAGGGAGAGGGTATGCTGATCAAATTTCCACGGTTAGATGAATAATCAAGAAGAGTCTGAATCATTACACCCCTTTAGTCCAGAATCTTATACACACTGAAAAGGCATTGGGTTCAGCAGATTAATACTGAAGCTCCTATCTACATTAATATGATCAGGGATCATATAGAAAAGAACAGTGGGATTTTAAGGAAGGGAGAGGGTATGCTGATCAAATTTCCACGGTTAGATGAATAATCAAGAAGAGTCTGAATCATTACACCCCTTTAGTCCAGAATCTTATACACACTGAAAAGGCATTGGGTTCAGCAGATTAATGCTGAAGCTTTTATCTACATTAATATGATCAGGGATCATATAGAAAAGAACAGTGGGATTTTAGGGAATGGAGAGGGTATGCTGATCAAATTTCCACGGTTAGATGAATAATCAAGAAGAGTCTGAATCATTACACCCCTTTAGTCCAGAATCTAATACACACTGAA